>NC_064419.1:47308533-47481033 GCF_023375975.1 Astyanax mexicanus | reverse complement strand
TTGTAGCCACTTTATTAATAATCAGTATATTTAAAGAGTGCTAAAATAGAACAACTTTTTGTACTTATTATACTTTAATTGTATAAAAAGTTTACTTAAAATAAAATACTTAAAATAAGTTAGAAGTTTTAGAAGTATGTTAAATTACATTAAACATTTAAATTGTAATGCATTAAAATATACTATATTGTACTTTTTGAAAAGTATGATCAAAGTTTACTTTCAAACTTTTAATGAAAGCACAATATTAATGTACTTTTAAGTACATTTTTATATTTTTAGTAAGTACATTAATCTGTTATTTCATGTACATTTACAGCATACTTCGACATTTCTCAATATGCTTTAAGTACAATTAAGTATATATTAAGTATATATTTTTTTTCACCAGGGCAGACATTGTGGAGGAAATTAGACACTGAGTTGCGATGAAAATGACACGAGTCGAGCCAAACCAGTCACTGTGATAAGAATAAGAAAATACATTTATTGGAAAAGACAAAGACACACATGAAGTGTTAGGACAAACAGTTTACAAGACAAATACGTACAGAGGATCGAAAGATGTGAGCATGCTCTGGCTCTCACCTCCCTTACAAACATCTTTATTCCCCTTTCTGCTGCAGTGAAAAAATATATACTTAAATATACTTAAAACATATTGAGAAATGTCTAAGTATGCCGTAAATATACTAACAGATTTATGTACTTATGTACTTAAACTTTAAAAAGTACAATATAGTGTATTAAAAAATAGACTACTATTAAATACACTTTTAGATTAATGTAATTCAATATACTTCTAAAATACTTATTTCAAAATATACTTTTGTACATTTTTAGAAAAGTCTGTTAAAAGCAGCTGTTACAGTACTTCACTTGTTACAATGATACAATGTATCATCAACTTTTTAGAAATATATATTTAGGTATTACATTGATATAACAGTTATTGTAACAGTATGTTAATACTCTGTAATCATAATTAGGAAAATATAAATATAGGAAAGTAAATTATGAGCTAAAAATTGTAGTACAGTATATTAAAATATATTTTATACCCAACAAAGTGTGCTCCTTACAAAAGACAGGAACAAGAAGCATATTTGTACTCTAATGTAAATATATATTTAACATCAATTCTTAGTACATTTTTTACACCACTCTAATGTATTTACCCCTAAAAAATAACCTCCAGCAGCCGTGAGTTTAGAGGAGGCGGCGGCGTAAACGGCGAGTACAGTCCGAGAGGAAGACGGAGAGAGATAATAACCACATGTGAAAGAATGTGAGTTAGATAAAGAGAAGGAATGAGAGAACGAATGAGTGTCACTCCTCCCCGATCCCTCCTTCTCTAAAGTAGGCTCCAGAGACGCCATCTTGGTCCGGATGACAAATGGCTCCTGTCTGCCTCGCTGAGGGAGAAAGGCATGCTGGGAGATCACTCATTTCCACATAATTAACCTCCTCTCCACTCCTTCTTTCTCTCCACACTTCTCCTCCACTTACTTCACCTCTATAGGAACACTGCATCAATACAGCAATACACTGAATTTACAATAAACATCATCAAAAAAAAAATAGCTCCAAACCAACCAGGTCTTTTATATAAATTTTATTTTATAAGTTTTTCACAACATTTTACAGACAAAAATACAATCAAAATGTACAGTCATGTTTCTCCATTACATAGTTTTGGTTACATGCATTTAAAAAGCCTAACCTAATGTACAATCCTAAGCATTTAAATTTAAATTTAAATTATATTACCAACATCTTTAAGATATTTTTCAAAACCTTCATTTCTTTTTTTAATATCAGCAAGAGCTTGTTTAAAAACCCAATGGCCTGAAATAGTGAGTTATCCATTGCAATATTACATTGTGTTTTCCATATTTTATTTTTAATTATTCATATCCATAGCCACACACAATCTGTTTGAGATTTCGAGAGGTTCTCTTTAAAAATCCCAAATTTTATTACTTTTAGATTGAAGGTTATTTAAACGTAAAACTATTTTCAGATTGATCCCAGATTTGTTTTGATCTACGACACTTGACACTCATGTCTGACAACATAAACAGATAAAAGATCTCAAAAAGCAGCACATTATGATTATACCCTGATCTGAAGAAACTCAACAACAGATGAGAAAACAAAAAAGTTATTGATCATCTATCAGTCTGGAAAAGATTATAAAATCATTTCTAAAGCTTTAGGACTCCAGAGAACCACAGTGATTCACTATTATTATTCACTTATGGAGAAAACGCACATGGAACACTGGTGAACCTTCCCAGGAGTGACCGGCCGACCGAACAAAATTACTCCAAAAGGGCATGAAGAACTCATCCAGGAGGTCCATATAAAAGAACCCAGAACAACATTTAAAGAACTGCAGGATCTCACTAAAGCCTCAGTTAAGATCAGTGTTAATGATTCAATAATAAGAATAAAGAGACACTGCTAGTAATAGTAGTAATTAGTAACAGCCTCGTTACTCCTATTTCATTTTAGCTCATTTTAATTCCGGCTTCTCATCATTCAATAAAAACCATATCCAGATAAATCTCTGATGTGATTGTATGTAATAAATTATAACACATACGTAAAAAGGGCAACAATGACCTGTTGTTTGTCAAATAGTGAACCCACAGCCATCTATACTGTATACAGTGTTATAACTGATTATTAATGATATTTAAGGCATTTACAACCCAATTAGTAAAATTAATACACTAATTGTAAACCATTTATAAACACTTTATAAGGGTAGTCTTATTTTAAATTGGTACCAATAAAAGTAAAACTATGTAACTTTTAAATTTTAAATTGAGTACTTTTTTACCTTTACTTGAGTAGAATTTTAGCAAAGTAAAGGTACATTTGCTTAATTACAATTTTTCAGTACTTTTTCCACCTCTGGTTTTTTTATATATTATTTTTGTATATTTTTTAGTTGTATAGTGTATTTTTTTTTTTATAAATTGCACAGAATTTTTTCCTCAAAAGTGTATTTTTTAATGAGGACCTGGAGGACCTGTGTGTAATTCTGTAGATAAAGAATAATAGTGTGAGAATTGTGTTGAACATCATTTTCCACAGGTCATATCAGAGCATCAGCTGTCTCTCCTCATTCAACAGCCTGCTGCATCTGTGTGTGTGTGTGTGTGTGTGTGTGTGTGTCGGGGTGACGCCCTGGTTCTCCTGGTGGCTGCAGATAGTGCTGCTGCTGCTGCATTATGCATTAGCCAGAGGGGGCCGAAAAACTACACTTTAATCCACTGCTTTTCCTCCCTGATAAAGGGATTCTCTCTATCTCTCCCTCCGTCTCATTCATCCCCTCATCAATCAGAGCAGCCGGGGCTTTGTCTGGGTGTGTGTGAGGGTGTGTGAGGCTGTGTGGGTACGTGTTCGGGGAGAGGATCTCAGGGGTGCACGAGGTCTTGTGTCACAGATGCTGAGACAAATGTGAATTTGAGGGGAGCGAAGGGTATCTCAGTTCATCAGCCGCCATCAAACACAAACCAAAAGGAGCATCTTCAATCAATCTCTGACGCTCATCTATCTATCTGTTTATATTTCACACACTCACACTCATCATACACACACATACAGCTCTGGAAAAAATAGGAAACCACTTAAAAATGATGAGTTTCTTTGATTTTACCAAATTGAAAACCTCTGGAATATAATCAAGAGGAAGATGGATGATCACAAACCATCAAACCACCAAACTGAACTGCTTGATTTTTTGTACCAGGAGTAAAGCAGCATAAAGTTATCCAAAAGCAGTGTGTAAGACTGGTGGAGGAGAACATGATGCCAAGATGCAGTGATTAATACTCTGATTAAATTATTTGAGGTCTAAAAGCTCTGCATCTTTTTTGTTGTTTCAGCCATTTCTCGTTTTCTGTAAATAAATGCTCTAAATGACAATATTTTTATTTGGAATTTGGGAGAAATATTGTCTGTAGTTTATAGAATAAAACAACAATGTTCATTTTACTCAAACATAAACCTATAAATAGCAAAATCAGAGAAACTGATTCACAAACTGAAGTGCTGTCCAGAGCTGTATATAGCTATAGAACATTTAACTACAACAGCTTTTTACTTTTACTTTTATTTCTAATTTTATCCCATTTTTCCTCCAATTTAAAGGCCAGTTACTCACCAACTCACTAGGACTGGTTATGCTAACAATGCTCCCCAACACTAGGTTGGCTAAGACCAGCGCATGCCTCCTTCAATACATATGAATTCAGACTCTGCCTCTTTTCCAACAACCACCAATCAGTGCAGCATCACAGCACACTCTGAGAAAAGTGCCGGATCCCCAGCTTTATTACCTCAGCTAACAGACGCCTGTGCTGAACATAATTGAGAGATGTCTTTAAAGTCTCTTTAGAGACTTTAGAAATGCTGGTAATTCGTCTTACTTTCCAGATATATCAAACATTTGACAATTTCCACACAGTTAAAATACAAAATAAAAATAACTTCATTTGAATGATATGCTTTTTGTATTTTTTACATAGTAAATGAATAGTGAGTGATCCAGATTATGAAGGAACACATAAGGAATCATGTAGTAACTTAAAAACAGTGTTAAACCAAACTCTGTGAAGAAGCATTTTGGTGTCATATGCATTGTAGATTAATATTGGAGAGATCGAAACTTTGAAGGAACCCATTTGACCATACCGTAAAACAATACATTTGTTTCCAAACATGTGGGAAATGTGATAAGCACAGCAATACCCTAATGAAAATTATAATAAGCATTATTACGCTATAGTGCACTAAATTGTTTAATCAGTAGTGCTAAAATGGAACAACTTACTTATTATACTTTAATTACAGTGTAAAAATAGTATAAAAGTCTTAGTTAAATTGTGCTAAGTGTACTTAACTGTACTAAAATGGATCTATTTTAAATATACTTAAGTAACATTTGAACATTTAACTTCCTGTACAGTATGTAACCCCATATTTTAAACATACTTACAGTAAAATTATAATGCATTTAATTATTTGAGTATTACAACTCTATCACTATTATACAGCAATATATTAGAAATTTACAAAGAATTGATGTTAAATATGTTCATATTAGAGTACAAATATGATTCTTTTTCCTGTCTTTTGTAAGCAGCACACTTCTAGTATACTTTGACGGCTAAAAAATATATTTTAATATACTATACTACATTTTTTTTAAATTAGTAGTAGTAATTTAATGTACTTTCTATAAAGTAACATGATACATTGTACTTGAAGTGAACTACTGTAACAGTTCCTCTCTTCCTGTTCTTTAGTGAGTTTATTCAGTACTGCGATTGTGAGAAAATGGTTTTAAAGTTTTATTACAGTGTTATTAATAATTAATACAGCAGTTTTGGTGGCAGTGAGCTCAGGGGTTTTGGTGCTTCAGTCTCTTGAAGGCTCGTCTTTAGAGCTGGAGAACCCTTCAGCCTGACCCGCTCTCAGCCAATCAGCACTTAAGTACCTGCTGAATATTTTAACAGGATACTGGAGGAGCGGGTGACGGGCGGGGGGGTGAGGGGGGCGGGGCACAGGTGTCTTTGTGTAGAGCTGGAGGGGCAGCTGATGGAGCGGTTGATGAGCCACTTGGTTAAACGCTGCTCTTTTAAGGGCAAGACGTTCAGCAGCCGTTTAAACCCAATCAGAGTTCAATTCTACAGAGATTCAGTTTTACAGAGCCAGTCTGACCTGCTCTGACTCTGATCTACAGGTAAAAACACCTGAAGCAGGTTTTAGAGGAAGTGTTTTAGTGTAAACCTGGGATTAAGAACAGTAATGATTGAATGAATGGTGGGATATCTAAAGAATTTACAATTTTACACTGAGGAACGTATTTTTATGAAATTATTCCACAATGTTTAGTTTTTGGTAGATTGGTATATATATATATATATATATATATATATATATATACCCAGTCGTGTATAGAGTTAGTATAGAGTTATTAATCAACAATCAATCCATCAATCAACCTTTATTTTAACTCAGAAATTGAGGGTGACCCTCATTTACAAAGCAGTCGACCATTTTTAGAGTATATAAGGGACTGAAAACATAAGATAAGAAATTAGAAATAAAAAAATATATAATCATAAATAAAAGACATTTTAACATTAAAAAATACATTTAATGTAGATTAATAAAGTATATATATTTAAATAAATATATAAATAAAAAAATTTCAATGATAAGAAATGATAAAATGTATAAAAATGGATTAAGATAATAAGAACCAAAATATAAATAATTAATTAAATACAAATAAATACATAAAATTAAGAACAATAAAATTGCAATAATAAGAGAAATAATAAACTAGAACCTTTAGAAACTAAGTTTAGAGTTTTAGTGTTTCCTGTAGTGAATTTCAGCTCACTGGTGCTCTGTAGCTAAAAGCAGATTTTCCCAGTTCAATAAAAACTCTCTGTACCTGACAGGTGATCCAACTACTGGAGTGAGTTAATGTAAATTGCTCCAATTGCAGCTGATTTTATTATTAACACTCACTTTTTTCCAGCCTTTTTAGCACAGTACAGAATCAGTGCAGCCTGTAATTAATGCAGGGCTACCTGAGGTCCAGAAGATCCCTAGCATCCACCACAATACTGACTGTCACTGGTAGATGGTGGGATATATGAAGAATTCACAATTTTACATTGAAGAAATGTATGGAATTAGTTTTTGGTAGATTGGTGAAGCTCCACCCATCTTTGCTTCTGAGAAACTCCGCCTCTCTAAAATGCTCTTTTTATACCCAGATTGTATACATTGTAAAAAAAAGTGTAAAAAATGGTATGCGATGGCAGAGATCAGTAAAAAAGAGGTAGAGTTATACAGGTATACAGTGAATAGTGAATATTTAAGTAATGTTCTAATCCAGGTTATGAGAAAAGACCATCAAATTATATGATGATGAAACTGGCTCTCATCAAGATAACAGAATGTGCTGTATGACATGTTTTGTGATGTCACAAAATGTTCTGTGATGTCTCTTCTGCTGGTCTCTCATTTGTTGTATTGTTCATTTTACTGTTATTCATCATATTAAAATGTTCTGTATTGTAGATTAATACTAAACTCATCCAAACTATTAAGAAAAACATACAGAATTATTTAAAATATGTTTTATATTTTACATTATTCAAAGTAGCTCCTCTTGTTTAGATGATCAGTTTTGAACATCTCTGCTGGATTTTCTCAGTCAGTTTTATGAGGTAGAGTCTCCTGGAATTCAGGCTTTCAGTTAACAGCTGTGCTGAACTCATCAAGAGTTAATTACTTGAGTTTCTTGTCTCTTAATAAAGTGTTTGAGAGCATCAGTTAAAGTAAAGTAGTGAAGAGGTAGAGTTACAGGTATACAGTGAATAGTGAATATTTGAGTAATGTTCTAATCCAGATTATGAGAAGCAACAACTACTCAACTAAGTGAAGTTGTTGCAAAGACCATAAAAAGGTGTTATGATGAAACTGGCACTTATCTAAAAGCTTCTTCACAGAGTATTTTGGTTTGTTTAACACTGTTTTTAAGTTACTACATGATTCCTTATGAGTTCCTTCATAGTCTGATAGATCACTTCACAATTTATTTATTATGTAAAGGATGTTGTTACTCATTTTGAGAAAGCAGAACTTTGAAAACTTTGTCGTTTTGCAGAATTTTCAACAAACTTCTTGTAGACGGAGTAAAGAACTCTACTCCAGATCTAGTCTATAGGTTTATGGTTGTGTAAACACTGGTTATGCGATGGATTTCTGCACGCCATCTGTCCACAAACTTCAGTGCTTAACCTTTCTGATGCAACTTTCCAATCAATGAGCAGAATCCTCAAAGGGAGCCCACTGTCAATCAGTAGATCGATCCCTGGATATCGAAGCCACATTCTCCTCTCCTCTAAACTGCAAGAGCATCCATTCATCCATCCATCCATCATTCTTAACGCTCGTCTTTAAAGCTCCAGGGTCTGTTACACCAGGGCTGTGGCTGCGGGGAGCCTCTGGGATCAATGCTGGGCCCTTTTTTATTCTACTACATACCAGACATTCTCTAACACCTCTTTATAAAAAGAGCACAAACTCAAAATATTTATATAATAAACTTCATTTCATTTATTAATAAACCTTCTATTCCTGCAGTTCAGACCCAAAACAGACAAACTGTCCAGAAGCTCCACCCACTTCTCTTTTTCTCTACAATACAGAGTTACTATATTCACTAATACCACTTTACTACACCTTTACTACTGTACACAACACAAGCCTTATGTTCACCATGACCAGAAGAAGCTCCGCCCACTTCCCTACTACAATACAGAGTTATTATATTCACTAATACCACTTTACTACAACTTTACTACTATACACAACACACGCCTTATGTTTACCATGACCAGAAGCTCCGCCCACTTCTCTACAACAGTACAGAGTTACTATATTCACTAATACCACTTTACTACACCTTTACTACTGTACACAACACAAGCCTTATGTTCACCATGACCAGAAGAAGCTCCGCCCACTTCCCTACTACAATACAGAGTTATTATATTCACTAATACCACTTTACTACAACTTTACTACTGTACACAACACACGCCTTATGTTTACCATGACCAAAAGCTCCGCCCACTTCTCTACAACAATACAGAGTTATTATATTCACTAATACCACTTTACTACAACTTTACTACTGTACACAACACAAGCCTTATGTTCACCATGACCAGAAGAAGCTCCGCCCACTTCTCTACTACAATACAGTTACTATATTCACTAATACCACTTTACTACAACTTTACTACTGTACACAACACAAGCCTTATGTTCACCATGACCAGAAGAAGCTCCGCCCACTTCTCTACTACAATACAGAGTTACTATATTCACTAATACCACTTTACTACAACTTTACTACTGTACACAACACAAGCCTTATGTTCACCATGACCAGAAGAAGCTCCGCCCACTTCTCTACAATACAGTTACTATATTCACTAATATCACTTTACTACAACTTTACTACTGTACACAACACAAGCCTTATGTTCACCATGACCAGAAGCTCCGCCCACTTCTCTACTACAATACAGTTACTATATTCACTAATACCACTTTACTACAACTTTACTACTGTACACAACACAAGCCTTATGTTCACCATGACCAGAAGAAGCTCCACCCACTTCTCTACTACAATACACAGTTACTATATTCACTAATATCACTTTACTACAACTTTACTACTGTACACAACACAAGCCTTATGTTCACCATGACCAGAAGAAGCTCCGCCCACTTCTGTACTACAATACAGAGTTAATATATTCACTAATACCACTTTACTACAGCTTTACTACTGTACACAACACAAGCCTTATGTTCACCATTATCCGTATAGCCTGGAGTAATTAGTAAAATAGTGATTAGTATTGTTATTATTATAATAACTGAGTGCAGCTGATTGCACCGTGCCCCCGGTGGGCATTTTTCGGGGCAGGGGGGTGTAACGCCCCCCTGAGCTGCAGGGTGTTGGTGTGCAGCTTGTGAACGAGCAAATTAACTTCTGTCCTCTTCACTATATTACTGCTGACCCGCTCACACACACACCACACTACACACACCAGCTGCCCAACAGCCTGCACACACACACTAAACACAAACACACACACAGACACACACACCATACACACATAGACAAACCAGAATGTTTCATACACAACAGCTGTCAAACAGACAACACCCCTATTACTGCTTTCACACCCCCACTGGAGAACACACACACACACTCTCTCACACACTCATACACACTCACACACACACACACACTATCACACACACACGCACTGGCGTAAATGAAGAAACAATTATGAAAGACATAGAGAGAAAAGAGAGAGAAAGAAAAGAGAGAGAGATAAAGAGAGAGTGAGAGAGAGAGAGAGTGGAAAGATGGAAAGAGAGGGTGATGATTTTATCGGAGGGACCGGCCAGCTCTCATCCAGCCTGCAGAGAGTGAGATAAGGGAGAAAGAGAGAGAGAGAAAGGGCGAGAGACATAGAAAGAGAGAGAGAGAGAGAGAGAGAGAGAGAGAGAGAGAGAGAGAGAGAATGAAACAGATTACAGAATAGCTTTTTCTGGCAGGGATGCTGATGGGGTACGGTGTGTGTGTGTGTTTGTGTGTGTGGTGTGTGTGTGTGTGTGTGTGTGTGGTGGGGGTGGGGTGGTACGAGGGGTCTCTCTCACCCCCTTTGTTCCTAAATCCATCTGCTGGGACGTGACAAAGAGGAGGTATAGAGGGGGGCGAGGGGGTTTGGGGGGGTTAATTGTAAAATGGTACTCTCTTAAAAATAAAGATGCTCTAAAAGGTTCTTTAAGTGATAAAATAATAAAAAGCCTGTTTGGTTTCAGTGGAAGTGAAAAATTTCAAATATTTTTTCTTATATAAATAATTTTATTACAGAACCACAAGTGGTTCTCCTGTAGCACCACTTAAAGAACCCTTTATAGAACCTCTGTTTTTAGACTGAAGGTGACAGAAGAGGAGAAGAAGAACAGAAATGAGAAAAATTACAAATATTGAATAAAATTCAGAATTAAAATCATGTTCCACTTATAGTATACTCGTCCTGGTGAAATAAACACACCTGTGTGACGTGTAACACACTAAACACACCTGATGCTTCTTCTGTATTTAAGAGTATTACAGAGAACAATGAAGAATATACAGTATAATTAGTGTAAATATATAATATATACAGTATAGTACAGTAAAACTGCAGGACAACACTGGGGCAAAATAAATACAGTAAAATTCTGCAACAGATATCAGGACAAATACAGAACATAGCAGGACAAATACAGTGAACTAACAGGACAAATACAGTTAAATTACAGGACAAATATAGTAAAGTAACAGGAAAAAATACTGTAAGATTACAAGACAAGTACAGTAAAGCAACAGGATGAATCACAGGACAATTAAAGTAAACTAAGAGGAAAAGTACATTAAAGCAACAGGATGAATCACAGGACAAATACAGTAAAGTAACAGGACAAACTACAGGACAATTAAAATAAACTAAGAGGAAAAGTACAGTAAAGTAACAGGACAAATTACAGGACAACTAAAGTAAACTAAGAGGAAAAGTACATTAAAGTAACAGGATGAATCACAGGACAAATACAGTAAAGTAACAGGACAAACTACATGACAATTAAAGTAAACTAAGAGAAAAATACAGTAAAGTAACATGACAAATTACAGGACAATTAAAGTAAAGTAAAATTACAAATACCGTAAAGTCACAGGATAAACTACAGGACAAATACAGTAAAGTCACAGGATAATATAAGAACAGTATTATTGGGGTACAGTTGCTGTGAAAAATACAGAACATAACAGGACAAATACTGTAAACTAACAGGACAAATACACTAAAGTAACAGGACAAATACAGTTAAATTACAGGACAAACATAGTAAAGTAACAGGAAAAAATACAGTAAGATGTATTTATATTACAGGACAAATACAGTAAAGTCACAGGATAAATTACAGGACAAATACAGTAAAGTCACAGGATAAATTACAGGACAAATACAGTAAAGTAACAACACAAATTTAGTAAAGTAACAGGATAAATACAGTAAAATTACAAGATGAGCACAGTTAAATAACAGAACAAGTACAGTAAAGTACCAAGACAAATTACTGGACAAATACAGTAAAGTAACAACACAAATACAGAAAAAATACAAGACAAATACAGTAAAGTAACAGGACAAATTACAGGACAATTACAGTAAAGTAACAACACAAATACAGAAAAAATACAAGACAATTACAGTAAAGTAACAGGACAAATTACAGGACAATTACAGTAAAGTAACAACACAAATACAGAAAAAATACAAGACAATTACAGTAAAGTAACAGGACAAATTACAGGACAAATACAGTAAACTTAAAAAACAAATACAGTAAATTAAGGAATGAATACAGCAATTTCATAACATTTTTTTGGATAAATACTAGAACAAATATAATACACATAAGGGACAAAGAAAAATGCATATATAAACAATATATTATGGGGAGAAAACTATGGCGAATGTATACTGGATAAAAACAATAAAATATATTATGGGATAAATACAGGGAGGATAATGTGACAAACTCAGTAAATTAGACGAACGGACTTGTGCACTTGTATGAATGTGTGTTTGTGTGTGTGTTTGTGTGTGTGTGTGTGTGTGTGTGTGTGTGTGTGTGTGTGTGTGTGTGTGTGTGTGTGTGTGAGTGTGTGTGTTTATTGTGCTTTTTCCAGCTGGTAATAGTTTGCACCCCCCCTCCCCTTCTCTGTCTCTCACTTACAATAATCCGCCACCACTCAACTCACACACACACACACACACACACACACACACACACACACACACACACACTATACACACACACACACACTATATACACACACACACTTACTGAAAAAGCAAACCACTTCACACACACAGTGATAAATATACCACTCCAAACGAACCTGTCACCCCCACAGCTCTCAAAGCACTGACCACCATATTCATCTTGTTGAGAAATGAAGGAGACTGTGTGTGTGTGTGTGTGTGCGCGCGCGCGTGTGTGTGTGTGTGTGTGTTTGTGTGTAGGTTGATCTGTTGAATAGTGATTTGATTGCCAAATGGCTCATCAAGATCTTTCAGCTGTGGCACATCAGATCCAATGAACCCATTGTTCAGAAATACCCACAATCCCCTTCTCCATCACCTGCTGTACATCATACATCATATACTGAAATATTCTAAATCATATAGAAGCTATTTTTATTACTATATACAGTTTTAAATAAATAAAATGCCAACAGTCAGGGGGAATAGTAAATAGTAAAAAAGGATCCAACAGGCTCCAAAAAAGAGAGTCCTTTCAATTGATTTCAACAGTTTTCTCCAATAAATGTTAATTTACTTAAATATTGTAAAATATATTCCACATACAGTGCTGTGAACGTATTTGCCTCCCTATAGATTTCCTTTGGTTTTGCTTTTTTTTTGTCATACTTACATTTTTCAGATTTTTAAAAACCCTTTAATATCAGACCAAGATAATTTGAATTATTATATAATTATTATTATATTATTAACCTTTATTAAAAACTACCAAAAAGTCCTGAAGGAGAATTCAGTTTGCTCCATCAGTTTGTGACCTTAAGCTCAAGTGTACTTGGGTTCTGCAGCAGGGCAATGACCTGAAGCACACAAACATGTTCACTGTCTCTGAATGTCTCAAGAAAACTAAATGAGGTTTTGGTTTTGGTCTAGTTAAAGTCTGATTGATTGAGATGCTGTGGATGATCTTAAACAGGAGGTTTATACTAGAAAATCCTCCAATGTGTCTGAATTAAAACAATTCTGTAAAGAAGAGTGGAACACAATTCCTCCACAGAGATGTGAAAGACTTGTTCCCAGTTAAAAGTAAAGTTTTATTGCAGTTGTTGCAACTTGAAGTGAAAAAAAAAACAAGTTATTAGATTTAGATTCACACTTTTTCACTCAGGGCTAGATTAATTTGGATAGATTTTTCTCCTTTAATAAATTAAATTATTATTTAAAAACTGCTTTTTATATTTACTCAGGTTATCTTTTCTCATAATAAAGGTTGTTGGATAATTTAACAAATGTAAGTACGATTTTAAAAAAGCAAAAACAAGACAAATCTGTAGGGGACAAATACTGGCCACTTTATTAGGTACACTAGACCAACTGCTCATTAAAGCAAATGTTGAATCAGCCAATCACATGGCAGCAACTCAATGCATTTAGGCATGTAGACACGGCCAAGACGATCTGCTGCAGTTCAAACCATCAGAGCATCAGAATGGGGGAAGAAAGGTGATTTTAGTGATTTTAAACGTGGCATTTTTGTTGGTGCCAGACGGGCTGATCTGAGTATTTCAGAAACTGCTGATCTACTGGGATTTTTCCCATTTTCACACAACCATCTCTAACCTCAGTGAATCTGGCCCCTCATATCATCAGAAATGAAATAAAAATATTTCTATTGGTAAGTGCTACGTTTGTGCAGGTTTGTGCAGCAAAAATTTGCGTTTAGCTTAGCATGTCTCTCTTTTTGTTTAAATGCAGCTGAATCAGTGATGAAATATGAGTTTGCTTATGAATTTCTCTCCTTGCTTCCTTTCAGGAGCAGCTTATGGGTTTTCAGGCGTCTTGCCAACGTAATGCAATCGAGCACAGAAAATAAATATCAAGGCAAAAAGAAAAAATGTTTCTACGTCTGCGCTGTATTAATGGTGGATCTGGCAACCCGTGTTTTCACTTTGGTGAGTCACTTTGCGAGCCGAGTAAAAAGCAGTATGAGTAAAAGGTCAGTCATTATGAGAGACTCGCCCAATTCTGCCCTAAACTATTATTCTCTCGCTCTCTCTTTCTCTCTCTCTCTACACACACACACTCTCTCTCTCTCTACACACACACACACTCTCTCTCTCTCTCTCTCTACACACACACACACTTAGTTTTAGGACATTAAGGTCAGTCTGTGCCTCTGTTGAATTCATTGTAACTAGCAGACTTGTGTGGATCTGTAGCCTCAGGCCATTATATTGCTGCAATATGAATAGCAGACCAATTACTCAGGCCCAGATGGGTTGCCCTGTTCCTCAGAGACTATCGGACTATCCTAGCATAACCCTGCTCTCTCTCTACACACACACACACACACACACACATGCATAATACTACACACACATACACGCACTCCCGTGCACCACAGACAGGCATGTTTGTCTGGTGTTTATGGTGGGAAATGGTTAATATTAGGAGAAAAACGGATTAACAAGATTTCTACAATATCGTTACGCATTAATAGAGCACAACAATAACAAGATAATTATCTTCTAATTACTATTCTAATAACAATGCACGCAATACATTCTCAATACATTATACAATTAGAGCACAAATATAGTAAAATGATGGGACCCATATAGAGACAATACAGTAGAAAACTTGGAACAAATATTGTTGTGAGAAAATTACTTAATATTCTTATTAAAATGTTAAATATATATATATATATATGTTTCTTGAATTTTACCAAATTGAAATATAATCAAGAGGAAGATGGATGATCACAAACCATCAAACCACCAAACTGAACTACTTGAATTTTTGCACCAGGAGTAAAGCAGCATAAAGTTATCCAAAAGCAGTGTGTAAGACTGGTGGAGGAGAACATGATGCCAAGATGCATGAAAAAAACTGTGATTAAAAACCACCAGGGTTATTCCACCAAATATTGATTATTTCTGAACTCTTAAGACTTGAATATGAACTTGTTTTTTTCTTTGCATTATTTGAGGTCTGAAAGCTCTGCGTCTTTTTTTTTTTGTTGTTATTTCAGCCATTTCTCATTTTCTCATTTAGAGAAAATAGAGATACTTTACGTGATGGGATAGAAATATATCGTGCTGATTTTACTGCACTTTTACAGACTAAAGTTTCTGTTCTGAAGTGAAGATGTTGAGCAGCAGGGTGTGAGCGGGAGAATAAATTTTGGGATGACGTTAGAGCTGGAAATAATCCCCTGTTTCTGGTATTTCTCCGTCCTCTCGGTGGATTTGGCGGCGCTGAGGTTCTATGCAGATTTAGGAGTATTTTTATCAGAAAACAATTTGTCTGTGGTTCCAATCAGGCCGTTTCTCTGGAGCTGAAACGTCTCGACACGACTAAAACAACCTTACAGACCTTAAAACTGTGTGATAAATCTCTTTACACTTACATTAACCTATATAGACAGTATATATACATAAAGTACACATCAGTACATAAACTGATAATAGATTTTCAATTTGGTAAAAACAAAGAAACTTAGCATTTTTAAGTGGTCTTATCGTATTTTTTTCTAGATCCAGAGCTATATATTTATACATCTGCTTCAGAACTTTTTTTATTATTTTCATTTTCCTCTCTTTAAGAAATCATGAAGTTAATTCCCAGTTGGATTTTTATTTTTCTGCATAACTGTAGCTGAGCCTCTAATAATAAAGCCCAAAATAGCTCGTCCAGCACTTTGACAAGCTCTCCACAAACAACAAGAGCAAAAATAGGGATAAAAAGAGAAGCTAAGTGATATTTAGTTTTAGCCGGCTGCACGCGCGACACTAAACACTTCCTGTCTCTTATATTTGTAAACTCATTTCTCATTGTTTTCTTCAGTTTTGGCTTTTTAACTATTTTAAAATCGAGCTTTCTGTACCTGTCAGCTGCTTTTTTTGCAAAAAAATGACAAGTCCCAAAGCAGAGCTGCGTTTCCACCAAACGCCTCCAGCTACAACTTCCACAGAGGATTTACAACACGTATACCCTCTATACCAACACATATACCCCCAAACTAACACACTTACCCCCCATACCTACACATATACCTCAAATACCAACACACTGTATACCCTCTATACCAACACATATACCCTCAAACTAACACACTCACCCGCCATACCTACACATATACCTCAAATACCAACACACTGTATACCCTCTATACCAACACATATACCCCCAAACTAACACACTTACCCACCATACCTACACATATACCTCAAATACCAACATATACCCATACCAACACATATACCCCCAAACTAACACACTCACCCACCATACCTACACATATACCCCAAATACCAACACACTGTATACCCCATACCAACACATATACCCCGAATAACAACATATACCAACGCATATACCCCAAACCAACACACTCACCCACCATACCTACACATATACCCCAAATACCAACACACTGTATACCCTCTATACCAACACATATACCCCCAAACTAACACACTCACCCGCCATACCTACACATATACCTCAAATACCAACATATACCCATACCAACACATATACCCCCAAACTAACACACTCACCCACCATACCTACACATATACCTCAAATACCAACACACTGTATACCCTCTATACCAACACATATAACCCCAAACTAACACACCCACCCACCATACCTACACATATACCTCAAATACCAACATATACCCATACCAACACATATACCCCAAACTAACACACTCACCCACCATACCTACACATATACCTCAAATACCAACACACTGTATACCCTCTATACCAACACATATACCCCCAAACTAACACACCCACCCACCATACCTACACATATACCTCAAATACCAACACACTGTATACCCTCTATACCAACACGTATACCCCCAAACTAACACACTCACCCGCCATACCTACACATATACCTCAAATACCAACATATACCCATACCAACACATATACCCCCAAACTAACACACTCACCCACCATACCTACACATATACCTCAAATACCAACACACTGTATACCCTCTATACCAACACATATACCCCCAAACTAACACACTCACCCGCCATACCTACACATATACCTCAAATACCAACATATACCCATACCAACACATATACCCCCAAACTAACACACTCACCCACCATACCTACACATATACCCCAAATACCAACACACTGTATACCCTCTATACCAACACATATACCCCCAAACTAACACACTCACCAGCCATACCTACACATATACCTCAAATACCAACATATACCCATACCAACACATATACCCCCAAACTAACACACTCACCCACCATACCTACACATATACCTCAAATACCAACACACTGTATACCCTCTATACCAACACATATACCCCCAAACTAACACACTCACCCGCCATACCTACACATATACCTCAAATACCAACATATACCCATACCAACACATATACCCCCAAACTAACACACTCACCCACCATACCTACACATATACCCCAAATACCAACACACTGTATACCCTCTATACCAACACATATACCCCCAAACTAACACACTCACCCGCCATACCTACACATATACCTCAAATACCAACATATACCCATACCAACACATATACCCCCAAACTAACACACTCACCCACCATACCTACACATATACCTCAAATACCAACACACTGTATACCCTCTATACCAACACATATACCCCCAAACTAACACACCCACCCACCATACCTACACATATACCTCAAATACCAACACACTGTATACCCTCTATACCAACACATATACCCCCAAACTAACACACTTACCCACCATACCTACACATATACCTCAAATACCAACACATTGTATACCCTCTATACCAACACATATACCCCCAAACTAACACACTCACCCGCCATACCTACACATATACCTCAAATACCAACATATACCCATACCAACACATATACCCCCAAACTAACACACCCACCCACCATACCTACACATATACCTCAAATATCAACACACTGTATACCCTCTATACCAACACATATACCCCCAAACTAACACACTCACCCACCATACCTACACATATACCTCAAATACCAACATATACCCATACCAACACATATACCCCAAACTAACACACTCACCCACCATACCTACACATATACCTCAAATACCAAAACACTGTATACCCTCTATACCAACACATATACCCCCAAACTAACACACCCACCCACCATACCTACACATATACCTCAAATACCAACACACTGTATACCCTCTATACCAACACATATACCCCCAAACTAACACACTTACCCACCATACCTACACATATACCTCAAATACCAACACACTGTATACCCCATACCAACACATATACCCCGAATAACAACATATACCAACGCATATACCCCAAACCAACACACTCACCCACCATACCTACACATATACCCCAAATACCAACATATACCCCATAGCAACACATATACCCCAAATAACAACACATACCAACACATACCCCAAACCAACACACTCACCCGCAATACCTACACATATACCCCAAATACCAACACATACCCCATAACAAAATATATACCGCACATATCAACATACATACCGCAAATATCAACACATATACCCCATACCAAAATATATACCCCAATAACAACCCATATACCCTCTATACCAACACATATACCTCCCATAGTAACTTATTCACCCCAAATATCAACACATATACCCTCATACAAACACATTTACCCTGTATACTAACACATTTACCCCATAACAACACATTAACCCTCTATACCAACACATATACTCTCTTCACCAACACATATACCCCTATACCAACACATATACCCTCGAAACCAACACATATACTCTTTATACTAACACATATCAACACATATATACCCCCCATATTAACCCCATATTAATTATATTTGTAAACTCATTTCTCATTATTTTCTTCAGTTTTGGCTTTTGAACTATTTTAAAATCGAGCTTTCTGTACCTGTCAGCTTTTTTTTTTTTTTTGCTAAAAAATGACAAGATAGTCCCACAGCAGAGCTGCGTTTCCACCAAACGCCTCCAGCTACAACTTCCACAGAGGATTTACAGCAGATTAAAATGCGTACATTAAGCATCCAGCTATTAACAGCATAATTTTGTAATAAAGAGACAATTAAGCGATCGGTTAACGGAGTAATGGATGGAGCAGTCCTCAGGCTCCGGGCCCAGAACCTCCATCTAAACCCAGCGCTGATTTAATGATGAACAGCAGAAAAAAGAGCTGCATCGTTACTATCAAAACACTGTGCCTTTAAAAACCTCATAACTTTCAGATTACACACAGAAATCATATATTCCACCTTAATGACTTATATTTCACTTCTTATTTCCTAACATCCAATGACTGGCAGTTTCTGACGCTGGTAACTCTGATAAACTAATTCTGTACAAACTCTTGGAAAAATCTCTTGGTCTCGGCCCTGATGAGTGCCAGTTTCATCTTAACATTTTTGATGTACAAACACATATACCCCCAAACTAACACACTTACCCACCATACATACACATATACCCTATTACCAACACACTGTATATCCCCATACCAACACACATACCCCAATACTAAAACATATACCCTCTATACCAACACATATACCCTCTATACCAACACATATAGCCTCTAAACCAACACATATACCCCATACCAACACATATACCCCAATACTAAAACATATACCCTCTATACCAACACATATACCCTCTATACCAACACATATAGCCTCTAAACCAACACATATACCCCATACCAACACATATACCCCAATTACCAACAAATATACCTCCCATACTAACATACATACCCACATAGTAACTTATATACCCCAAATATCAACACATATACCCTCTATACCAACACATATACCCCCATATTTACACATATACCCCTTCCCAAAATATATACCGCCCATATCAAAATATATACCCCAAATATCAACACATATACCCTCTATACTAACACATATACCCCCAAAACTAACACATATACCCTCTTAACCAACACAAATACCCCAAATACAAACACATATACCCCCATACTAACAAATATACCCTCTATACCAACACATATACCCCCTATACCAACACATATAACCTCTATACTAACACATATACCCTCTATACCAACACATATACCCTCTATACTAAAACATATACCCTCTATACTAACACATACACCCCCTATACTAACACATATACCCTCTATGCCAACACATATACCCCAATACTAACACATATACCTTCTTAACCAACACAAATGCCCTAAATACAAACACATATAACCTCTATACTAACACATATACCCTCCATACCAACAGATATACCCTCTATACTAAAATATATACCCTCTACACTAACACATACACCCTCTATACCAACACATATACCCCCTATACTCACACATATACCCTCTATGCCAACATATATACCCTCTATACCAACACATATACCCTCTATACCAACACATACACCCTCTATACCAACACATATACCCCCTATACTAACACATATATCCTCTATACTAACACATACACCCACTATACTAACATATATACCCTCTACACTAACACATATACCCCCTACACTAACACATATACCCCCTACACTAACACATACACCCTCTATACCAACACATATACCCCCTATACTCACACATATACCCTCTATGCCAACACATATACCCTCTATACCAACACATATACCCTCTATACCAACACATACACCCTCTATACCAACACATATACCCCCCATTACTAACACATATATCCTCTATACTAACACATACACCCACTATACTAACATATATACCCCCTACACTAACACATATACGTTCATACCAAAATATATACACTCTTTACCAACTCATATACCCTCTATACCTATACTAACACATTTTCCCCCCATACCAATACATATACCCCCTATACTAACACATATATGCCCCTCATACTAAGTGTATTAATGTAAAGTTATGGGATGTTTGTGAGGAACATTATGACATACTTTTCCTGTGTTCAGAGTTGGAGTTTGTCACAGCCTGGGGGAAACTTTACACAACAACTCCAGAACAACATTTCCTTTCTCCTTCACCAGTGGAAATGACCTGATTAATTTTTTTTTTCGTCTCGTCTCTCTGAGATGAAATGTTGTAAATCTTAATGAATATGCATGACAGGGCTGAAAGTAAAATGTTTAGCATATTCATGTTTATTCAAAGCTTCATTTTCCGTTTGACTTCTCCTTTGAATGCATTTTTCACAACAAGAAATTAAAAGATTATATGCAGCATGATGTCAAATTTAAATATATTAATTAAATCACACGTCCATAGGTCTGTATTAGTGTACTGTAAATATCTGCCACTGCTAATCCTGTTTAACCTCGACACAGAGCATCTGCTGGACGTTTTTTTTGGAAAGTGTGTAGAATTTTCTTTGTGGTTCAGACTCTGTAGTACTGTAGAAGAAATGCTTATAATACTATATAAACCAATAAACCAATCAGTGTCTCACTTGCTTATCATTCCCTTTAAGAGTCAGGTGAGCTCTGACTTTGGCGGATTGCTATTTTAACAGTGCAGCTACCTGGACGTGTCCAACAAACACTTCTCAGCAGAGGAAACTGAGCTGCTCCTTTTTAAAAGTCAAATTTAATGCTTTTTAAGACATTTTTAAGACCTCAACAAATATAATTTAATGCCCAAAAATGTAGTTATAACTTGTTAAGTAGAAAATAATTATATTATACTGAAAATATAAACTTAACGTTTTCCATTTGTTATCAATTTTCTTTTTCAATTTTGTTCCATTGTAATGCAGAACATGTTAGCATCTTAGCTAGCTCACTGCTAATGTTAGCTAGCTCTCTGCTAACTCTAGTTTTTTTTCTCCCCGGTAATATAGCTAACTCAATGCTATTGTTAGTATAGATAGATAGATAGCTAGTATAGATAGTTAGATAGCTAACTCCGCTAACCTTAGTTCTCTCCCCAGTAACAGTTATTTCCCTAGTAAGGTTAGCTAGCTTGTGGCTAATGTTACCTAGCTCTTTGCTAACCTTAGTTCTCTCCACAGGAACATTAGTTATCTCCCTAGTAACATTAGCTAGCTTGCGGCTAATGTTAGCTAGCTCTTTGCTAACCTTAGTTCTCTCTCAGTAAGATTAGTTATCTCCCTAGTAAGGTTAGCTAGCTTGTGGCTAATGTTACCTAGCTCTTTGCTAACCTTAGTTCTCTCCCAGTAACATTAGTTTTCTCTAGTAACGTTAGCTAGCTTGCGGCTAATGTTAGCTAGCTCTTTGCTAACCTTAGTTCTCTCCAAGTAACATTAGTTCTCTCCCTAGTAACGTTAGCTAGCTTGTGGCTAATATTAGCTAGCTCTTTGCTAACCTTAGTTCTCTCCTAGTAAGATTAGTTATCTCCCTAGTAACGTTAGCTAGCTTGTGGCTAATATTAGCTAGCTCTTTGCTAACCTTAGTTCTCTCCCCAGGAATGTTAGTTATCTCCCTAGTAACGTTAGCTAGCTTGCGGCTAATGTTAGCTAGCTCTTTGCTAACCTTAGTTCTCTCCCAGTAACATTAGTTATCTCCCTAGTAACGTTAGCTAGCTTGCGGCTAATGTTACCTAGCTTTTTGCTAACCTTAGTTCTCGCCCCAGGAACATTAGTTATCTCCCTAGTAACGTTAGCTAGCTTGTGGCTAATGTTAGCTAACTCTTTGCTAACCTTAGTTCTCTCCCAGTAACATTAGTTATCTCCCTAGAAACATTAGCTAGCTTGCGGCTAATATTAGCTAGCTCTTCGCTAACCTTAGTTCTCTCCCAGTAACATTAGTTATCTCCCTAGTAACATTAGCTAGCTAGCGGCTAATATTAGCTAGCTCTTTGCTTACCTTAGTTCTTTCCCAGTAACATTAGTTATCTCCCTAGTAAAGTTAGCTAGCTTGCGGCTAATGTTAGCTAGCTCTTTGCTAACCTTAGTTCTCTTCCAGTAACATTAGTTATCTCTCTAGTAACATTAGCTAGGTTGCGGCTAATATTAGGTAGCTCTCCGCCAACCTTAGTTCTCTCCACAGGAACATTAGGTATCTCCCTAGTAACATTAGCTAGCTTGTGGCTAATGTTAGCTAGCTCTTTGCTAACCTTAGTTCTCTCCCAGTAACATTAGTTCTCTCCCTAGTAACGTTAGCTAGCTTGCGGCTAATATAAGCTAGCTCTCCACCAACCTTAGTTCTCTCCCCGGTAACTCACTGCTAATGTTAGTATGTGCTTTCCAGACGGCATTAAACACACCATCCAAAAACTTTAATACTTACAGCAAATTTACAGTAAACTTAAAGTAGACAATTTAAGACCTTAATCATCCAAATTTTAATTTAAGGCATTTTAAGACTTTTTAAGGACCCGCAGAAACCCTGTGTGAAGGAGCTCCAGCAGCTTATTTACGGGAACAGGAATGTTATTTTATTTAGTATTCTGTTTATTGTTGATGTAATAGTTGGGTTTGTGCACTGCTGCTCAGTGCACCTGTGTTCTTTGCCAAGATAGCAATGAACTCCACCACAAACTGATTGATAGACATTCTCATTCAGGATTTTCTTGTAGAGAACAGAATTCATGGTTCCATTTATTACAGCAATTTTTCCAGATCCTGAAGCAGCAAATCAGCCCGAGCCCATCACTCTACCACCACCATGTTTAACTTTTTGCATTGTAACTTTTAAATAGAGACTGTTTTCTTAAATGGAGTCACTTTCTTATTATTGAAACATTAACACTGACCGTAACTTTTAAAAGCCTTGTTATTGAACACACAGATTTGTCAGCATAATTATTGAAGTTGTTTTATGCTGTATTTTATGCAACTTGTGTGTTTTTTGTTAAATAATTACTTCTACTATGTTGTTAAAGATGGTTTCCTTTAGAACATCAACCTGCCCAGGGACAGCAGATAAAAATTAGCCATCTGGCTAAATCTGGCACTTTTACATCATAAAATAATGATGTTGTTTGATGTGTATTGTCCCTGTTCTGTACTTATACTTATACTATACTTTACATTGTATTTTATTTTATTGTATTTTTATATGTACCATTATATTTTATCCTTTTGTAACCTTGCATACTATACCCGCTGCTGGATGTCTAGAATTTCCCTAGGGGAACAATAAAGTATCTATCTATCTATCTATCTATCTATCTATCTATCTATCTATCTATCTATCTATCTATCTATCTATCTATCTATCTATCTATCTATCTATCTATCTATCTACCTACCTACCTACCTACCTACCTATCTATCTATCTATCTATCTATCTATCTATCTATCTATCTATCTATCTATCTATCTATCTATCTATCTATCTATCTATCTATCTATCTATCTATCTATCTGTTATCTAAACAAATACATCAAATCAAACTGTGGCCAGTGAGATCCTGCAGTTCCTTAATTGTTGTTCTGGGTTCTTTTGTGATCTCCTGGATGAGTTCTTCATGCCCTTTTGGAGTAATTTTGTTCGGTCGGCCGGTCACTCCTGGGAAGGTTCACCAGTGTTCCATTGAGTGTTTTCTCCATTAGTGAATAATAGTGAATCACTGTGGTTCTCTGGAGTCTCAAAGCTGTAGAAATGACTTTATAATCTTTTCCAGACTGATAGATGATCAATGAGTTTGTTTTCTCATCTGTTGTTGAGTTTCTTCAGATGGGGGTATAATAATGTGAGATTTTTATCTGCTTCCTGTTGTCAGACACGTTCAATTTAAGTGGTTTCTTAGGCAGTAATCAGGCCTGGTCTTTGCTAGTGAAAATAATTATAGTAATAATTAATAATTATTGTGAGGTTGTTTCAGCGCAGCGTGTTGATGTTCTGCTTCAGTATTCAGTGAGTTTCTCGGAGCTGCTGCTGCTCCACAGACAGGCTGAGTAACAGGTGTTTATAAATCCAGACCTCACAGGAAGTCCTGTCTCTGCCAGCTTCAGCCCAGCACTCCAGCAGAACGCCAGCATGCTGCACAATCACTGTCTGGCACTTCACTTCCCTCAAACACCAATCAGCACGCTCCCTCGTCACCAATAGCAACCGAGAGGTACTTTATCCTTTATCATTATCCACAATTCACTTCATTTTATATCAGAGCTGTTTAAATACCATACACTAAATTACTCTTCTTAAATCTGTCCAAATATAGTTAAATACAGCATAAAATTGATTAGAGTAAAGGAGAGAACATAGAATAGAATAGAATAGAATAGAAAATGATTTATTTCTTAGGTTTCACCCTAAAATTGATAATTGAATAATTATTGTGCATTGTGAACAAACTCTCCTTTATAGACCTTTTTCTTTATCAAAGCTATTTATAGGTTTATGTTTGAGTAAAATGAACATTGTTGTTTTATTCTATAAACTACAGACAACATTTCTCCCAAATTCCAAATAAAAATATTCTCATTTAGAGCATTTATTTACAGAAAATTAGAAATGGCTGAAATAACCAAAAAAAAGATGCAGAACTTTCAGACCTCAAATAATGCAAAGAAAACAATGTCATATTCATAAAGTTTTAAGAGTTCAGAAATAATCAATATTTGTTGGAATAACCCTGTTTTTTAATCACAGTTTTTTTTTTTCATGCATCTTGGCATCATGTTCTCCTCCACCAGTCTTACACACTGCTTTTGGATAACTTTATGCTGCTTTACTCCTGGTGCAAAAATTCAAGCAGTTCAGTTTGGTGGTTTGATGATCAGCTTGTGAACATCCATCTTCCTCTTGATTATATTCCAGAGGTTTTCAATTTGGTAAAATCAAAGAAACTCATCATTTTAAGTGCTCTCTTATTTGTTTTAAGAGCAGTATATATACTAGTGCATCTCAAAAAATAGAATATCATACAAAAGTTATTTTATTTCAGTAATTCAGTTCAGATGTATTACACACAGAGTGATCTATTTTAAGTGTTTATTTCTTTTATTGTTGATGATTATGAAGCTTACAGCCAATGAAAACCCAAAAATCAGTGTCTCAGAAAATAAGAATATTATATAAGACCAATTTGGTACTTTTTGTAGTGTGGGCAGTGCGCCAAGTCCTGCTGGAAAATAAAATCCGCATCTCCATAAAAGTTGTCAGTAGCAGAGGGAAGAAGCATGAAGTGCTGTAAGATTTTGTGGGAAAACAAAACTGCACTGACTTTAGACTTGATAATAAAACACAGTGGATCAACACCAGCAGATGACAGACTGGAGGAAGAGTGGAGAGACACACAGTCCAAACTGCTCGAGGTCTAGTGTGAAGTTTCCACCAATCAGTGATTGGCAAAATAGGCCATGTTGGTACACAATCAGCAGTTAAATCATTTAAAAAGCTTATTTTCTGGCTGTTTTAGCGAACATCCAGCATTCAACCCAAAATGCGCTTCCAGAAATCAATCCACTCAGCTCCAAAAGGTGACCCACAGTTAGACTCTGCATCTTTTCTTCTGTCCATCGCTTTTGTCTCTTCAGTATTTTCTGATTTATTCTCAGAGCCGGGCGTCTGGAAAGGACACCGGGTGCTTTTTAATAATGGCGGGATGGAGAGAGTCCATTTGGATGGGAGCCAGCTGAACGCAGTGCACCACCATGGTGACTTTCAGAGAAAGACTCACCTTTCAGGTTTTATATCACAGGCGGAGTCACCTCTACTGTCAGCTCACTATATGATGTGTTTATTAACATATGTGACCCGTGCCAACCCGGACCCCCTGCCTCCGCTCCATCATTTCCTCCCGGCCTCAGGGTCACTTTCACGTCTCCATCAATTTAACAATGGGTTCATCTGACTGTCCTCATGAAAGTGATGTCACAGTTTATATATATGGTTATATACATCTCTATAAAAATGAAGAGAGCACTTCAGTTTCTGAATCAGTTTCTCTGATTTTGTTATTTATAGGTTTATGTTTGAGTAAAATGAACATTGTTGTTTCATTCTATAAACTACAGACATTTCTCCCAAATTACAAATAAAAATATTCTCATTTAGAACATTTATTTACAGAAAATGAAAACAAGTTCATATTCGTATTAAAGTTTTAAGAGATCAGAAATCAATATTATATATATGGTGGAATTTTTGGTTTTCATGCATCTTGGCATCATGTTCTCCTCCACCAGTCTTACACACTGCTTTTGGATAACTTTATGCTGCTTTACGCCAGGAGAATCTCTCGCTATCTTTAAGAGACTCCTGAAGACAGAGCTCTTCAAAGAGCACTTACTCTCCTAACACCTCTAACAAACTACCTTCTACTACCAGATCAGGAGAATCTCTCGCTATCTTTAATAAACTCCTGAAGACAGAGCTCTTCAAAGAGCACTTACTCTCCTAACACCTCTAACTAACTACCTTCTACTACCAGATCAGGAGAATCTCTCACTATCTTTAATAAACTCCTGAAGACAGAGCTCTTCAAAGAGCACTTACTCTCTTAACACCTCTAACTAACTACCTTCTACTACCAGATCAGGAGAATCTCTCACTATCTTTAATAAACTCCTGAAGACAGAGCTCTTCAAAGAGCACTTACTCTCCTAACACCTCTAACACACTAACTACTTCTAACCCCATTTCCTTCTTCCCCTCCTTCACTTCTCTATTCCTTTATTTCCCTTTGACCTCCTTTAAGCCCTTTCTAAAATGGTTTATCTTAATTCCTATTACTTTTGTACTTCATTATTGTAAGTCGCTTTGGACAAAAGCGTCTGCCAAATGTAATGTAATGTAATGGTGCAAAAATTCAAGCAGTTCAGTTTGGTGGTTTGATGGTTTGTGATCATCCATCTTCCTCTTGATTATATTCCAGAGGTTTTCAATTTGGTAAAATCAAAGAAACGCATAATTTTTAGGTGATTTCTTATTTTTATCCAGAGCTGTATACACTCTCTGGAAAAAAAAGGTCACACATTCTGATATCTGATTGGATCATCTTTAGCTTTGATTACAACACATGCAGTTTACACAAGTTCAGTGCAGTGTTTTCTATCTCCATGGGACACAATAGTAGATCCTGTCCCATGACATCTGGCATGTCAGTGTAGTGTTCCGGTAGTTCTGACCATAAATAGCCAACAAGAGACGATTTCCGGGGGAAGCTGAGAGGGCTAAATTACACAGATTAAATAGTATCATGTTCTATCTTTAATCATACTGAGAGGAGAGAGAGAGAGAGAGAGAGAGAGAGAGAGAGAGAGAGAGAGAGAGAGAGAGAAAGAGAGAGACAGAGAAAGAAAGAGAAAGATACAGAGAGAGAGAGTTTTGAGTTTTAAAACACCTTTATTAAAGACATGATCAAAACAGGAAACATGATCTGGAAAACATTAGAGAAAGACAGATAAAGTAACAGAGAGAGACACAGCGAGAAAGAGAGAGACAGAGGTAGATAGAGAGAGTTGCAGAGAGAAAAAAGGAATAGAGAGAGTCAGAGAAAGAGAGAGACAGAGAGATAGCAACAGAGAGAAAAATACAGAGAAAGTCAGACAGAGAGATACTATTATTAGATTCATATTATTAATATTATTATTAATTATTAATATATATATATATTTTTTTATTATTATTTATTTATTTATTTATTTTTAGTATTCGATTTTATGTTTTTGTATATATATTTTTTTGTACATCTGTATTACTTGTTCAGAAATGTTCAGAAATAGTGTTCTATCTATAGATAGACAGGCAATACTGTTAAACATGGTCATGCCAATAAAGCTTATTGAATTGAATTGAGAGACAGAATGAGATAGATAGATAGATAGATAGATAGATAGATAGATAGATAGATAGATAGATAGATAGATAGATAGATAGATAGATAGATAGATAGATAGATAGATACTTTATTTATCCCGAAGGAAATTTAGGAAAAAGAGAAAGACAGAGATAAAGAGAGACAGAAAGTAAGAGAGAGAGAAACAGAGACAGAGAGAAAGACTCAGAGAGAGAGCAAAAGTGAGAGATTTTTACAAGAGTTTTAAAACACCTTTATTGAAATCTCAGTCAAACAAAGACATGATCATGCGTTAATGAAAAACTGGAAAAATTATCAGGAACTAGACAGAGAGAGAGAGAGAGACAGACGGAGAAAGGGAGAGAGAGAAAGAGAGAGAGAGAGAGGTTGCGTGTTTAGCCGGCGGCGTTGGTGGGTTGTATAAATAATGTAGCCTGCAGCCCTTTCAACTCCAATCATGCACAACAGATACAAAACTAAAAAATGATTTTAGCAAAAAGCTCTCTCTCTTTTAGATGGCAACACACACACACACACACATATAGGTATATATTGTAATCAATTTTTATATTATGTGTGAATTTAATGATGATATAACTGTTTAAAACAACAGAAATAAGCCTCTAGTTTAGTCTCTGTTGGTTCCTCTATTCTGGATATAAGATGATATAAGATTGAGAGGGTTGGGTTTGGAGGTTCTACAGGTTCTGTATGGATCCTGCAGCACATTTACTTAACCACAGATGTTGCTACAGCTGGGCCTGTAGATCCTGTAGCTCTACACTCGTAGGTTGAAGCTGAAGCTGCAGAGTCTCAGCTGCTCCATAAATGCTGGATTGGTGATAAATCAACAATCTGGAGATCTGCAGGATGTTCTGCACAGATCACTGAGATCACTGTTAGTGTTCCTCCTGTCACTACTAGGGGTGACTGACTGTCGTATGAGATGTTCCCCAGATACTTCCCAATACAGGAAGTATGTCATCCCCCTGCTTTACTCAGAATTATCATCATCACACTCAACCCTCACTACACTGCCCAGAATTATCTTACCAAGAATTATCTTACACCATCTTACCCAGAACTATGACAGCCAACCATCTGGCTGCATCTCACCACTGGGTATCTTCTTCTTATCCTCTTGTGCCAGTGTGCACGGGTCCTTGGTTTTTTATCTCCTTAACATCCAAAGAAATATTTTACATTTTAAAAAACTGGAAAAAGAATAACAACAGGTGACAAAATTATTCAGAAAAAATGGAATTTTAATTTTTCTTCTCCGTCTGCAGTTTGGATTTAATGTCCAGTAATCCATCACTGCCTGTTCACATTCTGACCAGATTAACCCACTTTCCCTCATGAGAAGTTATCTAACACGCTCAACATTATGTCATTAAATCAAACCATCCAGCCATCACGCACCGATACTGACCTCACACCACCCCAAACACAACACCAAACCACAAACAACTGGCAGAGTGTACAAAATACACATTTAAAACAACAGTATATTTAGATTTAGAAAGTAAAATAAAATAAGAATTAAATATAATATAAATTAAATAGCCAACCAGATGAATACGCATGTATTTTTTGCACTATATGGCACACTTAAATCCTTTAATTTTCCCAAAAAATTTCTAGTGCACCTTACGTATAAATTTTAGTTTAGTTCTCCAACACTGGGGCTCGAGACTGGAGCAGTATTAGCATTACCCGCTAACTGAGCTAAGCGTTATAGTTACCTCTTTCGTCGTTTAGAGGCGAGTATGTCGAACTGTAGCCTGCTGCTAACTCCTAGCACTGCTGGAGCAGCCTTAGCATTACCAGCTAACCATCCTAAGCTCTAGTTAGCACTTTCGCTGTTCAAAGGCGATTTTTCAGACTGTAGCCTGCTGCTAACCTCGGCTAGCACAGCTAGAGCAGCATTAGCATTACCCACTGACCACAATAAGTGCTAGTTAGCTCCTTCACTGTTCAGAGGCAAGTATTATCAGACTGTAGCCTCCTGCTTACCCCAGCTAGCATTGCTGGAGCAGTATTAGCACTAACCATGCTAGCTCATTTGCCAATCAAGAGCGAGTTCTATCGGACTGTAGCCTGCTTCTATACTCGATTTACACTGCTGGAGAAGCATTAGCATTACTCACTAACCGTGCTAAGTGCTAGTTAGCTCTTTCGCTGTTTAGAGGCAAGTAGTATCGGACTGTAGCCTGCTGCTAACCTCAGCATTAGCATTACCCGCTTACCGCACTAGCTCTTTTGCCATTCAGAGGTAAGTATTCTTGGTCTGAAGCCTGTTGTTAACCCAGGCTAGCACTGCTGGAGCAGCATTAGCATTACTCACTAACCACGCTAAGCTCTTTCGCTGTTCAAAGGTGATTTTTCGGACTGTCGCCCTCCCGTTTACAGTGTTAAAACAAGCTATGTGGGACAGTGCATGTGAATATATGTGAGTACAGTAATTTCTTGTTCATGTGGTTCTATCAGCTAATGTTTAATGATGGTTCTTGATCACCTGTTGATAATATTCATCTTTTTATCAGCCCTAAAATGCATTTTGTATTAAAGGATGAAGGATTTGCTGTAGTTTTTGTCTGAGATAAAGTGATGTTGGTTATCTGCATCGTCATGGAGATGTAAGGTAACTTCAGGAGCTTTTCGTAATTCAGGTCACACCCCTAGACACACACACACACACACACACACACACAGCCTGCTAAATGTGCCCGAGCGAAGATGAACTCAATGAAGAAAGCGTAGTGGTCAGCAGAAAGTGAATGGGCCTATGCTACGCTAATGCGCTCCGCTAACGCTAATGTTGCATTCTCCAGATGTGCCTGTCCTCAAGGTCGTCTCTACCTGCTAATAAAGTGTGATTAGCATTCAGGCTGCCTCCAGCTAATGGCTAAGGAGGATCTTTTATGCTTGCTTTGCCTGAGAAACATACTTGTGCTAATTAGAGCGCACATTATGAAGGTACAGAGATGTGATTTGAGAAAACGCTGGACTCACCACACTGCCCATATAGCTCATATAGCATAAGACCGGTTCTATGGGTCAGTTAGCCTGCTAGCTATTAACCGTCCCATTCCACCACTTTACACACACACACATAATACACACTGTGGGTCTAAACTGAGCTTTAAACTGTGGGCAATCTTTCTGATACTACAGTAACAGCCTTCATATTTTATATTTAACAGTGTAGATCTACACAGATTTACACAGAGCGTCTGCAACACCTCTTATCGTATCCTATTTTCAGAGGTGGAAAGTAATGAATTACATTTACTCAAGTTACTGAAATTGAGTAGATTTTATGAGTAATTTGTAATTTTTAAAGTAGTTTTTAAAATAGGTAATTTTACTTTTACTCAAGTACATTTTGACACAAGTAATTTACTTTGCTACATTGGAAAACTCCCCGTTACTGAGTAAAAAATAAAATGCAAAGCAAAGCAATGGCAAGTTAAAAAATAATAATGATCTGTAAAACTATAAAATTACAGTTTACAGTCACCTATATGACCATAATTTTTTATAGTAAAGAAAAAAATGGATCATAGAAACCCATACCACTTGTTCTTAAAAATGTTTTATGGGGTGATCTGAACAAAAACTGCCTGAAAGATCCAAATTATTATGTGTAATAATAGTTCATTAAAAACAACTTAATTTATGATTTGATTTTACATCAAATAATTAAAAGTAACTATGTAACTTTTACTCAAAGTACATTTTAAATTGAGTACTTTTTACTTTTACTCGAGTAGAACTTTGGCAAAGTAAAGGTACTTTTACTTAATTACAATTTTTCAGTACTTTTTCCACCTCTTCCTGTTTTAAGGCAAGGGAAGTTTATTTATATAGCACCTTTCATACACAATGGTCATTCTAAGTGCTTTACAAACTAGAGAATACAAAGAGAAGTCAAATAATAAAAAAAACATTAAAGCAATAAAAATGAAAATAAAAAGTAAAATAAGAATAAAGCATGGATAAAACACGATTGAAACATGATTAAAACAAAGAGAGTTATTAAAAACATGGAAAAGAATAATTGTAATTTTAAAAAGTTTAAGAACAGTGTTAAATGAAAATACAAGACCCTATAATTCAACTCTGAATCTTGTAACACATACATTTAACTATTCAAAGCATATACTGATCAATCTCAGGCAGCTTTAGTTATTTTTTATTTAAGTTTTCTAATCTGAAGATGGTTACAAAACCTATGTGACATTTAAAAAGAACCAATTCTCAAAGAATTTCCCAAAAGTCTTTATTAAAAAAAGTGTTGACTGCATGTTAAAATAATTGATATTCATGACAAAAAACTTGAACTCACTCCAGCTGCCTGGGCGTCTCTGCTGCGGCTCAGCCAACAAACCCCCGGGGTGGATTTTTACTTTCTGGACCTGGACTACCCACCTCTGTGTGTGAGTAACTATAGGTTTAAATAGGATCTCCGGTGGATTTTGTGTTTTACAGAGACTCTAAAACTAGGTCAGTGGCTGAACTGCACTTAGCTAAAGCAGCGTTATATTGGATCACCGGATATCATTATATTATCATTTATATTATCTGAAAAAAATGTATGTGTTAATGAAAACTTGAGTTAATTAGGTAATAATACACTTGAGGATCGTGCTATAACGTGTTATATTGGCACTGCTGTGCTGCGGTCGTAGGCACAAACCTCAAGTGTATTATTGCGATTATACCACAATTCCATTATCGCTGTTTATTGAAAGATTTAGAGAGATAAAGAGTTAAAGAGGAGGAGAAAATAGGATCTGTTAAATAGTGTTAAAATAGTTTAATTGCTGCTCTGTTTGTAGCTGTGCTGTTTGGCTTGTAAGCGCTGCATCGTTGCTAGTTTACTTGTACGTGGCACAGTAATACATGCAGAGCTTTAGTTAGTTACAGTGCATTACCGGCTGATAACGGCACTTATAGAACATCTCTGAGCCAATCACATTGCAGCTTTTTTTATGTTTTCCATTGCCAAGATACTTTACTTGAACACACCTAATTTCCAGACCACCACATCTATCAGTGTAGATATATTTAGAAGCACTGTTGCTATTTAAACCATGCAGGTAGAATGTGTAAAAATAAACTGTTGGTGGAGTGTAAGATGTAAGTAATGAAAATTCTCTCTGAAAGGCTTCCTGGAGCTGAACTGGAGCAGGCTGGTGTCTGCAGAACATAATGGAGTAATAATGAGCTCAATATAAACCCCTAACAGCGTCTCGCCGCCTCCCCCTCTGTTTCCCACCATAAGTGCTCCCCATATGTGCTACTGTAAACCTTCACAGTGGAGGAAATGTTCCCGGGGGAGCCGTGCTGACCCCTGCTGACCTCTGCTGAACCTCTCCAACACAAAAAGAGAGTAAATACACTTCCTGACAAAAAAAAACAAGGTCTCACATGCTAATATATTTATTTAGACCTTTTTTAGCATTGATTACAGCATGTGTTCACTGTGGCATCATTTCACTGCCCCTCTGGAACAGGGTAAATCTGGACTCGTCAGACCTTCACATGACCTTCCTCTTCCATTGATCCAGAGTCTCATCTTTATGATCTCTAGCAAATTGAAGCTGTTTTAGCTGGTTATCCTTACTGATAAGTGCTTTTCTTAAAGCTACACAGCTGTTTAGTCCCTTTAATCCCTTGAGTTCCCTTTACTGCAATGGGTGTGAGTGTGGGAAAGCTCTTATTTTCCCTATTAAACAACATATCCCTCTCATAAGTTCTAGTGCTGTTTTTTTTTTACCTTTTGATTTATTTCACCAAATGTTAAAGTGATATGATCACTATCATTCAAGACTTTTCATTCCTGGATGATGATGATTCTCTCACTGTCTTTCCACTGTTTATTAATAAAGCGTTGGACAGTTCTTAACCTGATTTTAGTAGCTTTAGCTACAATCTCTTTTAATATGCTTGATTCATGCCAATAATTTAACCCTTTAACATCTTTTACATGATCACAAGATCACAGTGTCTTTTCGCACGGTTGTTTAACAGATGAGAAGCTACTCCCTGCATCAGATACTGTTAAATAACTTGTTGCCAGCTGAAACGTATTAATCGTCCATGCAGTAATTATTATTATTATTATTATTATTATTATTATTATTATTATTATTATTATTCACGGGTGTTAAAATGTTACACTCATTCACCTGCACTCGAAGGGAGTCGAATTCTGAGTGTGTTCAGTCACTAAACTACGGTGGCCCTGAAGTGCAAAACAAAGTATCGTCACATACAAAAAATAATTACATTCAAGAAAACAAAATTACCAAAGAAAAAACTATTTTACATGGTCAAAAAAATGTTTCATTTCCGGAAAACAAATTCACAAAAATTAAAACAAATTTACCAGCACTGAAACACTTTTACATTTCTGACAGAACTGCACTTAGCTAAAGTGTTTCAGTGCTGGTAAAAGTGTTTTAATTTTGTGAATTTGTTTTTCTGAAATGTAACGTTTTTTTGACCATGTAAAATATTTTTTTTCTTTGGTAATTTTGTTTTCTTGAATGTAATTTTTTTTTGTATGTGACGTTAATTTGTTTTGAACTTCAGGGACACCGTACTAAACTGCAGTGGGACACTTGTTACACAAAAGCAACAGATGTGCCTGAACTAAAAGTAACACACATGAAATTTGGTTTGGACTCTAGTTAAGACTTTTAGGCATTAAAAAAACGCCCTCAGTATTAAAATTTGCACATTATCATCCTCAATCTCATTTCCAATGGATCGTTTCACAGTTTTTCTTGACAGTCTGGTGGCCCGTAATTCTGTTTTACACAAAGATCAGGGAGTATTTAGCACAATCTAAACTCCTCCAGACTGTATACTCCACTGCTGTCTTTATTAAGCAGCACTTCATTAACAGAAATCAGGAAAATCACATTTCTATTGACTGTGAGTGAGCGGACTGTGAGAACGGATCAGCAGTGCTGGGTCGGTGGGGTGGGGTGGATTTGAGTGGGGTGGGGGTTTACTGGGTTACGAGAGTGTTGTTGAGGTGCTGTTTGGAGCAGATGGGCCTCGCAGCAGCGATTTTCGGGGGACCCCTCGCCCCTCGACAGGGCCGCCGCGGTCCCACCCCAACGGGGAGAGCAGAGCCAGGTGGCCACAGCCCCTCGGACCAGCTGGGAGAGTGATGGACCATCTGACATTCAGCCAGAAAATGATACACTTTCCTCAGCACACACTTTACATATCAATACCCCCACCACACAATAACCCAGAGAGAGAGAATAACGCAGGCCAATCAACAAATAGAGATAATTATCGGGGCAGTCTGCTCTTTTTTTATTACAACACTCAATATAGAGCCCAAAGCCAAGAGGATAATGAGATAAGAGACCCCAAATTTACACCACCAACACCTGTAGTACAACGCTACAGCATGCAGTTTCTCTCATTTAGCTATTTATAGGTTTTATTCTATAAACTACAGACAACATTTCTCCCAAATTCCAAATTAAAATATTGTCATTTAGAGCATTTATTTACAGAAAATGAGAAATGGCTGAAATAACAAAAAAAAGATGCAGAGCTTTCAGACCTCAAATAATGCAAAAAAGAAAACAAGTTCATATTCATAAAGTTTTAAGAGTTCAGAAATCAATATTTGGTGGAATAACCCTGGTGGTTTTTAATCACAGTTTTTTTCATGCATCTTGGCATCATGTTCTCCTCCACCAGTCTTACACACTGCTTTTGGATAACTTTATGCTGCTTTACTCCTGGTGCAAAAATTCAAGCAGTTCAGTTTGGTGGTTTGATGGCTTGTGATCATCCATCTTCCTCTTGATTATATCCCAGAGGTTTTAATTTGGTCAAATTAAAGAAACTCATAGCTGCCGGAGTCCTAAGAGAGCACAATTGGATTTGCTCTATCTCTGGGTGGGTACAGTAGATGGCACTCTTTCCCCTCATCACTCTTACGGTGATGTGGATCAGCGCAAGGCTGCGTCTGTGAGCTGATGTATCAGAACCAAGTCACTGTGCTTTCCTCCATGCGTTAGCGCTGTGATGCTACTCGGAAATGTTCGAAAAGAACTGGTGGCTGACTTCACACTGTCAAAAGGTAGAGTTGGTATACAGTGAATAGCCCTATTTGAGTAATGTTCTAATCCATATTATGCCACTATGATCGGGAGCTTGCTGATTCGAATCCCAGTCATGCAGCTTGCCATCAGCTGCCAGATCCCTGAGAGAGCACAATTGGTCTTGCTCTGGGTACAGTAGATGGCGCGCTTTTTCCTCATCACTCTTAGGGTGATGTGGATCAGCACAAGGCTGCGTCTGTGAGCTGCTGTATCAGAACCGAGTCGCTGCGCTTTCCTCCAAACGCGCTGTGATGCTACTTGGCAATGTTCGAAAAGAGGTGGAGCCTAACTTCACATTTGTCAAAAGAGGCGTGTGCTAGTCTTCTTAACCCTCCTGGTGTTGTTGCGTCACTAGTGATAGGGGGATATACAGCTGCTGAAGCCAGAAATGAAGGTCAGGTCAATCCGAAACATTTCAAGAACTTTGGGAAGTTAATTAAAAATTCTATAATGGTGAAACTGGCACTCATCAGGACTGTTCGTTAAAGTTAACAGCCCCAGAAAAGAGCTCCTAAATGCTTCACAGAGTATTTTGACACTTCAATCTACCTTTATTTAAACTCGGAGTACCTTGAGGGTCGCCTTTATTTACAATTAAAAAAATAAAATAAAATAAATAAATAATAATAAAAAACAGCATTTTAATAAGATAAGATAAGATATTTAAAAAAAGATATAAAAGCAATAAGGTAAAAAAAGAATTTAAGAGCATATGATGAAAGTTAGCATATGATTCCTTATGTGTTCTTTCACAGTGTGGTACTGTAGTGTAATTAGTGAGGTAATAATAGTGAGTGAGTTCAGATGGAGGAGTGGGCCGGCGGACGTGTCACTCTTTCACTATTTTAACTTGTTAGAGTGTGTGTATGGAGGAGTGAGTGCAGACGGGAGGAGCTCAGGGTCTCTGTGGAGCGACGCTACAGTGGGAAGAAGCATCTGCATGACCTCTGACCTCTGCGATGAGCACAAGGCCGGGGGTAATTGAGGCTTCCCTTCCTTTATTCTGCCTTTTTTTACTGCATGTTGGGGTCAGCCGGCGGTCCCCAGTGACTAGCAGTCAGGGTCAGCAGCTGACAACGAGCCCCTCCCCCACCTCTATCTCTCCGCCCCCTCCTCTCTCAGCCCCTCCCCCTTTTCCTTTCAGCCCCCCCTCCCTCCTGTTACTGGAGATTGAGGTGGGCGTGGCTGAGTAGGTCCACATAAAGGACCTGAAAGTGACTGATTCACAAAAACCCACTGTTCCTGGATTGGTGTCAAACACTCTATTATAGAGTTAGCAACTCTATTGTCTGTCTGCCTTTTTTTGTCACCTTACAACCAAAAACATATTAAATAAAATATAAGTGTCCCCTGGTGAAAAAAAATATATACTTATATACTTAATATTGAGAAATGTCAAAAAAAATCTAAATCCAATATACTTCTAAAATACTTATTTACAACAAAATCAATCGTTACAGTAGTTTTAGAAAGTAAATTAAATTACTACTTGTTAAAATGTTAAAATATATTTAGCTTTTACATGGAACGAAAATGATAATTGTTATTCAAAATCTAAAAAGTGTGACATGCAAAAGTATTCAATTCTGCTTGCAGTTAGCCGCTAATGCTAATGCTAATGCTCCAGCTTTAGTGCTGGAGAAATTTTGGAAATCTAAGCTTACTGTAAATAAATGGAAGTGCTTTACTCACCCAAATAAACAGTTTTCAGGAGAGAAATCTGTGTAGATTGACTTTTAAAGAAAGTAAGAAAGTAGAGAGCTGCTGAATTAGAAGGGAAACATGGCAACACCCCTGTTCCTTACTAGTGTCTCTTAAAATGCGCCTTATAAACCAGTACATTAAATGTTGTGTTAAAATACCATTACTTTCCTTAAAAACACATAGTGATTTATTCTCAATACTGGAGATTGAGGTGGGCGTGGCTGAGTAGGTCCACATAAAGGACCTGATTCTGTTCCTGGATTGGTGTCAAACACTGTATTATAGAGTTAGCTATTATAAAGTGCTGAATGTTTCATATTTCTTAAAAAGTACAATACTGTATTAAAAAAAAAAAAAAACATTTTAATGATGTACACTTTTAGTTGAATGTAATTCAGTATACTTCTAAAATACGTATTTACAAATATACTTTTGTACATTTTTAGCTAAATGTGTTAAAAACAACTGTTTTAGAAAGTAAATTAAATTACTACAGTTAAAATGTTTTTCATTGCTCTGTAATTATAATTAGGAAAATATAAATATGAGTAAATCATAAAATACAATGTTAAATAAAATTTGAATGTAAAAAAAACAAGGTAAACAATGTAAATTTGTAACCCACAATAAATTATAGTAGTACAGTATATTAAAATATATATATATATATATATATATATATATATACCCAATTAAGTATATACTAGAAGTGTGCTACTCACAAAAGACAGGAACAAGAAGCATGTATATTTGTACTCTAATGTAAATATAGATCACATATATTTAACATCAATTCATAGTACATATAGTAATAGTGATACAGTTGTAATACTCTATAATAAATGTATTATATTATGTATTACTGTAAGCATATTTAAACTATGGGGTTCCATACTGTACATGAAGTAGTTTAAATGTTACTTTATTTAAAGTATATTTAAAATAGTTCCATTACACTTAGCACAATTTAAGTAAGACTTTTGTACTACTTTTTTAATACAATTAAAGTATAATAAGTACAAAAGACACCATCATTACCCTCTCTATGCTGTCTCTGGCCACAATTCCTGATCAACTGCATACTGATATCCCATGACTTTTGGAATGGCCTTGAAAAAACTGCTACACATTAATATCATGTAACAATATAAATGGTAATGATATTTATAAGACATTACCAGAGGTGGAAAAAGTACTGAAAAATTGTAATTAAGTAAAAGTACCTTTACTTTGCTAAAATTCTACTCCAGTAAAAGTAAAAGTACCCATCTAAAAATCTACTCGAGTAAAAGTAGAAGTACTCATCTAAAATTCTACTCAAGTAAAAGTAGAAGTACCCATCTAAAATTCTACTCAAGTAAAAGTAAAAGTACCCATCTAAAATTTTACTCGAGTAAAAGTAAAAGTACCCATCTAAAATTCTACTCAAGTAAAAGTAAAAGTACCCATCTAAAAATGTACTTGAGTAAAAGTAAAAGTACCCATCTAAAATTCTACTCGAGTAAAAGTAAAAGTACCCATCTAAAATTCTACTCGAGTAAAAGTAGAAGTACCCATCTAAAATTCTACTCAAGTAAAAGTAAAAGTACCCATCTAAAATTTTACTCGAGTAAAAGTAAAAGTACCCATCTAAAATTCTACTCAAGTAAAAGTAAAAGTACCCATCTAAAAATGTACTTGAGTAAAAGTAAAAGTACCCATCTAAAATTCTACTCGAGTAAAAGTAAAAGTACCCATCTAAAATTTTACTCGAGTAAAAGTAAAAGTACCCATCTAAAAATGTATTTGAGTAAAAGTAAAAGTACCCATCTAAAATTCTACTCAAGTAAAAGTAAAAGTACCCATCTAAAAATCTACTCAAGTAAAAGTAAAAGTACCCATCTAAAATTCTACTCAAGTAAAAGTAAAAGTACCCATCTAAAATTCTACTCAAGTAAAAGTAAAAGTACCCATCTAAAATTTTACTCGAGTAAAAGTAAAAGTACCCATCTAAAAATCTACTCAAGTAAAAGTAAAAGTACCCATCTAAAATTCTACTCAAGTAAAAGTAAAAGTACCCATCTAAAATTCTACTCAAGTAAAAGTAAAAGTACCCATCTAAAATTTTACTCGAGTAAAAGTAAAAGTACCCATCTAAAATTCTACTCAAGTAAAAGTAAAAGTACCCATCTAAAATTCTACTCAAGTAAAAGTAAAAGTACCCATCTAAAATTCTACTCAAGTAAAAGTAAAAGTACCCATCTAAAATTCTACTCAAGTAAAAGTAAAAGTACCCATCTAAAATTCTACTCAAGTAAAAGTAAAAGTACCCATCTAAAATTCTACTCAAGTAAAAGTAAAAGTACCCATCTAAAAATCTACTCGATTAAAAGTAAAAGTACCCATCTAAAATTCTACTCGAGTAAAAGTAAAAGTACCCATCTAAAATTCTACTCAAGTAAAAGTAAAAGTACCCATCTAAAAATCTACTCAAGTAAAAGTAAAAGTACCCATCTAAAATTCTACTCAAGTAAAAGTAAAAGTACCCATCTAAAAACCAACTCAAGTAAATGTAAAAAGTACTCAATTTAAAATTTACTTTGAGTAAAAGTTACATAGTTACTTTTAATTATTTGTTGTAAAAAGGAAAAACAAATCATAAATTAAATCGTTTTTAACGAACTATTATTCCACATTATAATTTGGCCCTTCAGGCAGTATTTGTTCAGACCCCCCCCATAAAACATTTTCAAAAACAAGTGGCATATGTTCCATTTTTTTACTTTACTGTTAAAAGGTTATGATCATATATGTGACTATAAACTGTAATTGTATAGTTTTACAGGTCGTTATTATTTTTTAACTTGCCATTTCTGTGCTTTAACTGATATTTACATGTTTTTTATTAACATTTAAGCAGATTAATGTTTAATGATAAAAATACTTACACCACATGCTTTCACAGGTTTGATGTGGAAGTTTTGAAAGCTGCAGCTCTGTCTGGCGGGACACATTTTGAGCTGCATGAGGACGTTATTGCCTCGTTATTTCCCCAGCTATTTATTTTTTACTCAGTAATTGGGAGTTTTCCAATGTAGCAAAGTAAATTACTTGTGTCAAAATGTACTTGAGTAAAAGTAAAATTACCTATTTTAAAAACTACTTTAAAAATTACAAATTACTCATAAAATCTTCTCAATTACAGTAACGTGAGTAAATGTAATTAATTACTTTCCACCTCTGGACATTAAGCACACAGCATCTGTTCACTGTATGGACAGTACATGCTGTTTTATGGAGATAAATGCTTTTCTTGCTCCATCTAGTGGTGAGTTTTTGTTTGTTAGTTTGCATTATATATCCATCCATCTTTATCCGTCTTTGTATTTTTATTTGGGAATTTTATTTTAAAACTCACTTTGAATATCAATCTTTAAATATCAATTTGCCTGAAAAGTGCTGAAAATAACTTGTATCAACTTGTAATGTTTTATGTTTAAGTAAAAAAAAAAGAAATTATTGGTTTTATTGCATGAGATTTTCCTAAAAGCAGGGCAATAAAACATGACAGGAGGGTTAAACTATAGTCTTATTGTTTATGAATAAGAGTAAGTATAAGTATAAAATAAGTGTATAAGAGTATGAACCTGTACGATTTAAATTAATATTTTAAATAAATGATTCTCTGACTCCATCTGGTGGTGAGGTTTTGTTTTTTGTTAGTTAGTCTGCATTAAATACAGATCTGGAAAAAATGAAGAGAGCACTTCAGTTTCTGAATCAGTTTCTCTGATTTTGCTATTTATAGGTTTATGTTTGAGTAAAATGAACATTGTTGTTTTATTCTATAAACTACAGACAACATTTCTCCCAAATTCCAAATAAAAATATTCTCATTTAGAGCATTTATTTACAGAAAATGAGAAATGACTGAAATAACAAAAAAGATGCAGAGCTTTCAGACCTCAAATAATGCAAAGAAAACAAGTTCATATTCATAAAGATTTAAGAGTTCAGAAATCAATATTTGGTGGAATAATCCTGGTTTTTAATCACTGCTCTACAAATGAACAATAAAAACATATTAAAATTGTGATAAAAGTATACATTTAACATCACATACAATTATAAGAGTGACATAAATAAACTGGTAAAAACTAAAGCAATATATCTAATTGCAAGCATTAGCTGTTAAAGCTATATTACTTATACACTAAGTAAAGTAAAGTAACGTTTTAAAGTCTAGTTTTAACACATAAAAGGTTCTTCAGCAGTTTTAATTTGTCTGAGCAACATAATAAAATTAATGTTTTGGGTAGCAAATTTTACTGAAGTACAGTTTTATTGCAAAAATATAGACTCAAAATATATAATAAAAATATAATTTGATCATAAAAAGCAAAGTTTTATAAAATAATACTAAGTAAATATTTATATTAAGAAAAATGACTAGTACAATATTAGCACAGTCAATAAAGTATACTTTTTTATATACAAATTAAGTAACTAAACATGTAAGTATATTTAGAGAAAAAGTATACTTTAATTATTTGCATATAATTCAAGTACATTTTTATTGTTTGATTTAAATATAGAACATTTTTACAATGGAAACCTCCCTGAAGCTCAGTGATTACTGTTACGCCCTCGCTATGTTTTCCTGTGTTTTCCCCGTTTCCTAGTGTGTTTCTCTTGTACTTTTCCATTACGTGTGTGTAATTTGTAGCTCCGCCCCTCGTTACCTGTTTCCCCAGGTGTTCATTGTTTCATGTTTAGTATATATAGTACTTGTTAGTCTACGTTTGCTGTCGGTCTTTGCACCTTCCTCTGTCGTTTGTCTCGCCACGTTTATTATTGTTTTCTACGTCACGTTATTGCTTCACGTTATTTATTTGTTTTGCATATATTTATGTATTTATCCTTTGTATATATCCCTAGCCCTGTTTAGTTATTATCTGTTTAGTTTAGCTACTTATCTGTTTAGTTTAGCTCTTTGTTAGTTTTCCCTGTTTGTTTATGTACATATTTATATTCGTTATTCCCCTGTTTGTTTATTTGTTTATTTGTTATTTATTAAAAGTTATGTCTTACCCGCTTAAACGTCCGCCTCCCTTCTGCTCACGCGTTACAATTACCTGTTCAGGAGAAAAATATCCAGTAATACTTTACAATAAGGGTCACAAATAACAGTACTTAATAAATATTATTCAATGGTTAAGTAATGTCTCCACCAGTCTTACACACTGCTTTTGGATAACTTTATGCTGCTTTACTCCTGGTGCAAAAATTCAAGCAGTTCAGTTTGGTGGTTTGATGGCTTGTGATCATTCATCTTCCTCTTGATTATATTCAAAGAAACTCATAATTTTAAGTGGTCTCTCGTTTTTTTCAAGAGCTGTGTTTAATGTCTTATTTTTTTATTTATTATCTTAATTAATATTCATAGTCAGATTCATAATTGTATTAACAAATGTCATAATTAAATATAAACAACTACAGGTAAATGTTTACTGATTAATTCATATCAGCAGTGATGTTAGTGTACACTGGTTTATATTGACAGCAACAGAACCAACTGCAAATAAATATATATTGATATAGTACAAATCTTGACCATAAAAAATATAGTAGAATAAAAATGTTTCATTATTATAAGAAATAGGAGGTAAAATAATGACATTTTAAAAAGCAAATTTAAAACTTAGTTATTTATTCTGCTGTGTTAGTAGTGCTTTACTAACCTTACTTTTCCTATCCTATTTATTTTAGATTTTATATAACTTATTTCTACATTTTATTACTGATACAGGTTACTATTACGTATTATTATATTTTAATTAGTTACATTTTATATTTTTAATTAAAATAAGTTAAGCTTTGCTTTTTAATCTTAGTATTGGATGGTAAATTAGTCAGTCATATGTTATTTTTGCTATTTTTTTTTACATAATTTAAGTATATTTGTGTGAGCTGTACAAATTAACAATAAAAACATATAAAATATAAAAGTGTGATTAAAGTATACATTTAACATCACATACAATTTTAGGAATGACATATAAACTGATAAAAACTAAAGCAAGATATCTAATTGCAAGCATTAAAATTAAATTAGTTAAAAGGATTTTACTTATACACTAAGTAAAGTTTTAAAGTCTGAGCAAGATAAAAAATATATATTTTTTTTGGTAACAACTTTGACTGAAGTACAGTTTTATAGCAGAAATATAGGCTCATGGGACACATTCAGTAAAATTGTATTTTTTATTATAAAAAGCTCAATTTTATAAAATAATACTAAATATACATTTTTATTAAGGAAATTAAGTACAAAATTAGCACAGCTAAATAAAGTATACTTTTCAAAGTGTAGTAAAAATACACATTAGATAAGAAAATATGTAAATACATAAAGAGAAAAAGTATACTTTAATTATTTGCAATTAATTCAAGTGCATTATTATTATTTGATTTAAATATAACATTATAACATTTTTACAATGGAAACCTTACTGAAGCTCAGTGATTACCTGTTCAGGAGAAAAATATGCAGCGATACTTTACAATAAGGGTCACAAATAACAGTACTAAAATAAATATTATTTAATGGTTAAGTAATGTCTCCACTAATTATTAGTTGACACTAGTTAACACAATATTAATCATTACTATTTAATTTAATCATTTTATTGCTTAAGAATTTTGTTAATAATGATGAATTGAGACAATATTATTAATTATGTCTTAACTAGTTTTATTTAATAATTAGTTGAGACAGTGGTATTGTATCGTAAGTACTGTTAATTAATGTACCCATAATAATAATAATAATAATAATAATAATAATAATAATAATAATAATAATAATACATTTTATTTATATAGCACTTTTCAAAATTCTCAAAAATGCTTTGCATACAACGATAAGACACAAAGTAAAAAGTAAAATTATAACAACAATAATAAGGTCCTAATACAGTCCTGTTTAGTACTGTTAATTATTGTACATGTATTGTAAAGTGTTACCAAATATCCAGTTCGCCTGTTTCCACTGCTATAGCACACTGTTTTTCTCTGCTGTTGTGTTCTATACCTGGCAACACGGAGTGTGGAAATGGGATAGGGGGAATGATGATGGCGATAGGCAGGTTTGGAGGCTTAATCCCGCACAGATTACCGCGATATACCGCACAGTTCTAATAATAAAATACTGGCTGAAACTCTGCAGACAACAGCTGCCACTGCTTAAACTTAACATGTTTCCTTAATATCTGATGATACATCCTGATCATGTTATGAGTTAATAAAGAAAATATGATATAAAATTGGGATATAAAATGATATCAGAGGGATAACGGGCACTGGGTGGTGCAGAAATCTCCAGACTGGAACAGATGATAAACGCTGACGAGGGGAAACATGGTGACGGATCCCACCAGAGAGCCGAGCTGCTGAGCTGCTCCATAAAACACCAGAGCGATGTGACTCTGATCCCTCAGAATCACCCCCACCATCACCTTCACATAGGACAGCAGACCAGTGAAGAAGACCCACGAGATCACCTGAGAGCGAGACATAAAAACAGATAAGATGATGAGAAGATAAGAAGCTCGGAGGCTGTGAATCTAACAGTACAAAATTAATCAACCAATTAATCAATAAACCTTTATTTTCACTGAAGCTAACCCGCATTTTTAAATGCAGCCAAGCATTAACAACTTAAAAAAAACTGTAAAATAAATACAAATTTAAATTAAAATCAAGTATTTAATCAGGTGAGCTAAAATAATAATAATAATAATAAGTAATTCATTAACAAAGCAATCAAAATGAAATGTTAAAAGCATTAGAAAAACATGTGAACAATATAAAATTTATACAATAATTCAGAATAAAAGGATAAGTGGTCAGGCTAAAATGTAAAGTAATAAAACAAAGATAAATAATTAGAATAACAAATTATTACAGCGAGATATAAAAACAGATAAGATGATAAGAAAATAAGAAGCTCGGAAGCTGTGAATCAAACAGTACAAAATCAATCAACCAATCAATCAATAAATGCAGCCAAGCATTTACAACTTAAAGGGACTGCAAAATAAATACAAATAAAAATTAATTATTTAATCTAAAATAAGGAACTTCATAAACAAAACCATAAAAATTAAATATTAAATATATTAGGAAAACATGCAAACAATATAAAATTTATAAAATAATTCAGAATAAGAAGTGGGCAGGATAAAATGTAAAGTAATAAAATAAAGATAAATAATTAGAATAATAAATTATTACAGTGAGATATAAAAACAGATAAGGTTATAAAAAGATGAGCTTGGAGGCTGTGAATCTAACAGTACAAAATCAATCAATACACCCCTAATTTTATAATGCAGCCAAGCATTTACAACTTAAAGGGACTGAAAAATAAATAAAAATAAAAATTATTTATTTAATCTAAAATAAGGAACGTCATAAACAAAATCATAAAAATTAAATGGTAAAAGCATTAGAAAAACAAGCAAACAATATAATATTTATAAAATAATTCAGAATCAAAAGTATTAGTGGGCAGGCTAAAATGTAAAGTAATAAAATAAAGATAAATAATTAAAATAATAAATTATTACAGCGAGATATAAAAACAGATGAGATTATAAAAAGATGAGCTTGGAGGCTGTCTCATTTCTAATGCAGCCGAGCATTTACAACTTAAACGGACAGAAAAAATAAATGAAAATCAAGTATTTAATCAGGTAAGCTAAAATAAGGAACCTTATAAACAAACAATCAAAATTAAATGGTAAAAGCATTAGAAAAACAAGCAAACAATTTAATATTTAGTTATATAATATAATTTGGAAAAAGTGGACAGGCTAAAATGTAAAGCAATAAAAAAAGAAAAATAATTAGTGTAATAAACAGATAAGATTATAAAAATACGAGTTCAGAAGCTGTGAATCTAACAGTACAAAATCGATAAATCAATTAATCAACCAATCAATCAATTAAACTTTATTTTTACTCAGTAGTGCATTAAGGATAACCCTATTTTTTTATCATTTAATGCAGCTGAACATTTATAGCTTAAACTGACTAAAAAAATACTAAAAAACTATTTAATCAGGTTAAGCTAAAAAAAAAAGGAACTTTATAAACAAAACCATAAAACTAAAATGGTAAAAGTATTAGAAAAACATGCAAACAATATAAAATGTAATTAAGAAGGAATAAAATAATTCAGAATAAAAAGGACAGGATAAAAGTGTACAGGCTAAAATGTAAAGCAATAAAATAAAGAGATAAATAATTAGAATAAGAAAATATATAAAACAAAAAAGGATGAAATAAATTAAATAAAAAGGTAAACGGCAAAAGTAAAACAAAGAAAACAGTAAATAAAAGGATGAAATGAATAAAATAATTTAAAAGATAAAACAAAAAGACGAAATAAATAAAAGACATAAAAGGTAAAAAACAAAAACTCAACTAAAACAGTTACATGCTGTTTGAAGGCGGTTAGAAACTAAAAGTTTAAAATGACTGAGTGACACCATATTAATCATTATAAACAATATTATAAACAATACAAATGATAATGTGCTGGAAATACATAAAATTGTACTTTCAAGGTTAAGTGTAAATGGCTGTGTCCCATTTACCTCCAAAGGTGATAGATCTGGGAATTACCTCACACCCGAGTTAACAGCGTTCCAGTTAAACATTCAGTAATTTTTAACTATTTTAAAACATTTCCATAAATCAGTAAACTTTGTGCTTTGGAATTTACTAGAACTGGTTTAAAACTCATTTAGCTGTGTTTTATTCAACCAAATCTAACCAAAGTATGTCCTACTTTTGTGTTAGCACTGACACACCTTAGCATTGTTAGATATCCAATATTAGTTGATAAAAACTCGTCATTATACAGTATTTTGTTCATACAAACAGCATGAAATTATGTGTACTGTAGTACTGCGTGTAAAACTGATTTAATGAGACACTAGGGCTTCATAAATGTGGCCCAAATCATATATTTTATGTCATAATTCCATTTTGGTCATTTCAAGTTGTGGTATTTTAACCTGTGAGCTATCCGAATTGCGACAATGCGATTGGGTCTGAACGGCCAGATCTAAATTTATGTACTTTGACGTCAAACAGAAGAAGAAAAAAAAAACACAAGGAGAACCTGACCATTGCCGAAAATGGTGTCCTTTTTAGCGAAGTGTATCATATTATCAGTAATAAACCCAGTCTGAACTCATTCATGGCTCTTGAGAATCTGATTTAATATTCTGGATTAAAGTGAAACTTAATGTGAAGCATTGCTCTATTGCACATGTGTCACTAATGAAGCACAGTCCATTCAGACAGCTGTTGTGTGCATAGACTAAAGAAATTCTCAGATTTGTTCATAAAATTGGATTTGGGCCACTTTTACCTGCTGTGTGAACATAGATCACCAACATTCAGGGACTTACGATTATAGCTTCTCCTGCTGTTGTGCCCTGCAGTAATGGGCAGGGACTCATGGCTGCCATGGCCATGTTGTATCCACCAAAAACACTACCCAGCAGAGACAGAATACCCAGAAACACCAGCGACCTGCAGAAACAAAGACAAACAAACACTGTATTAAACAGCATTAGCTTTAAAAGTTTGTAGCTATAGTTCTAGATGTAGCTATAATGTGTGTCTAATATAACTGTGGCTAAATAAAACAAAAACTTAACTTAAAACTCGTTTAATAATGTCAGAGAACTTTAGGATTTCATACATTTGAAATCTTCCACAATTTACCAGCGTTTAGACATGAAGGGCCCTGATAAACAAGGCAGGGGCGGCAACCAGTGTGATTGTGATGCTAACACTTCAGCAGTGATGTTGAGCGTAGTAGTAACACTGTGCACGGCCAGAGGCTGACAGGGTAGCAATGCGGTAGCTATGCTAATAGTGTGTAAGCACTGCTAACAGCGCAAAAGCTATGCTAACAGTGTGGCAGCAATACTAATGGCGCAATCGGGATGCTAACAGCAATGTGCTAGCTTGCTAGCTATGCTGACAGTGTGTCAACATGCAATGCTAACAGCATGGCAGCGATACCATGCAATGCAGTTGCTATGCTTACAGTGTGTCATCACTGCTTCCTGCGTGGTAGCAATACTAATGGCGCAATAGTGATGCTAATAGCAATGTGGTAGCAATCAGTTACAGCATGATAGTGATACTAATGGTGCAATAGTGATGCTAACAGACACCTGTGCCAGCCAGCTGCTTCCTACTGTACACAACAATAGAGAGCATAGTCAATTTTTATGCTCTCTCTCTCTCAGACTCTGGCTGCTGATGGCAAGTCAGAATGAGTCCCCCAGTATTCAATAGTGAATAGTTTTTTGATTTACCGTTTGGGGGCGAACATGGCGATGATGCAGGCCAGTGGATTCGCAACTAACGCCAGAGCAGCCGCCAGGTGATAGGCCAGATTCCCGTAAGGCATACAGGAGTAGGTCTGCACCGACGGCAGGACTCCATTGGTTGCGCCGTTGACCCACACCACCATGACGTAGATGAAGACCAGCTCCCACCGGGAATAGAAGGGCTTGACCATCAGTGGACTGGACTGATCTGTCTCATCATCTTCCAGAGTCTTTGCTTTGGGATCTGGATTGCTCATCGCCGGGTTGTCCACGCCCCCAGAGACCGATATTACTGCGTCTGATTTGGGCACCAGATGTTTGGAGGAGAGTTCGTAGGTTCTGGGAACTCGGTTTAGCAAAGCGAAAGCGATGAGGCTCACCACCATCATGGCTACCAGGAAGGAGAAGAAGCCCTCTGTGGAGAAGTTGGCCGGGAGGTACTGGGTCTGAACGCTAAAGGTTTCCTCGCCAGGCTGTGAGACGTTCGTAGTTTGAGAGACGTTGACGCACTTGGACATCCCGACGCCTTGCGCCAAAGCTACCAACCCGGGCAAGAAGCCACTTAGTCCTTCTCCGATAAAGTAGGAAGTGATGTATTTGGCAGGAAGCTGCATCATGAACGGCATGAAGGTGACGGAGGACGTGCAGTCCACCAGAGCGAGGAAGAACGTGAGGACGAAGAAGGCGGAACTCCTCGATTCGCCCAAGAGCACTGTGGTGTACCTCCAGAACGCTGTCAGGAAGATGCACGCCAGAACGCCTACAGTCAACACCATGTAAATGATGAGATTTTCCCGTAACCGGCCTGGGCACAGTTTGTGCGACACCGTGACTAGAAGAGGGCCGAGATTGGCCATCTGGATGATGACCGTCAGGTAGGAAGGTAAGTTCCATCCCTCAGGTAGAACGTTAACGATTAGTGGAAGTTCCACCCACAGTCCGTTAATGGCCACCCAGGAGCCCATGCCGAAAGCACAGGCCAGGAGATGGATGTAGAGCGACATGATGGATCACGGGTGGATCAGTCCTGGTCAGACAGGGACTTCGGAAGTCAGATTGAAGAAGTGCGAAAATTATCCTTTGTCCACTGCTAGAAGAAGAACAGAGAAATAGAAAAATAATTATTTTATTTATAGAAGAAATCTGTTATTATGGTTGTGCATCGCAAAGCAATAGTTTATTCTTAACTATATCATAATCCATTTTTATTTTTTGTTGGTAATACTGATATTATTTTCCGAATTTCGACACTGTTCCAACTCCAGTTTGCACAGATACACGGTTCTCATATAAAATTGGCTAAAATTTGTTAATAATGAATAAGGAGCAAAAGTTAGCAACCTAGCAATGTCTTAGAGACAAAAAACTATACCGTAGCTACACCTCAGCTACCACCTAGCAACACCTTAGCAATTGCCTAGGAACACCTTAGCAACATGGATGCCATAGTTTTAAAATAGCAAAACCTTAGCATTTACCTGAAAAAACATAACAACTACCTAGCAACCAAATTGGAACCAAATTGATACCACCAACAACACCATAGCATCCATCTAGCAACCACAAAGCAAAACTATAACAAAAAAACGGGAAACTATAGCAACCACAAAGAAACTCCTTAGCAACAACATAGCAACCAGATTGGAACACCACAGCAACCAACATGAAACCACCTACAGTAGCAGCATAATAGCAATCACATCAAAACACCTTAGAAAACAAACAGCTGTTCCATAGCAACACTTAAGCAACCACCAGGCAACACAACATAAAACAGCTAGGAACACCACAGCAACCATCTGACAGCCACCTAGCACATTTAGCAACATCTTAGAAACCATCCTGCAATTTCTTCACTACATTATTTTCCTCACATTTTCAAATAAAGTGTCTTTATTAATGAAGTAAGTAATGTTGTAGAAAAGAAAATGAAAGGTGGGTCAACACCCACCTCTCGACCGGGGTACAACTCCCCTGCGTGTTCGTTTGATAGAGAGAGTCAGACAGTGGAGTGAAGTTGAAAGCAAACCAAGTATTTATTACAAAGTACTGGATATTCAGGAGAACCAACACATGAAAGACCGTCTAACAGCCGTCCCAGCATAAGTTCTGACCCCCCTCTGATCTGACTCCATGTTTTATACCCAAAATGACGTGAAGCCTGTTGATGAGGCGTTGCTAAAATCATCTCATGTTAGCATGCACGTGTTAGTACTCAAGTTTCACGTGTCTGACCGGACCACTAGTGTTTGGCCTTGACTGTGTTCTTCCAGAATGAAACATCGTGGCACTATCTGTGTGTGTGCGTCACCCCCCGCTTTGAAGCAGAGGTCTTTTAGGGAGGCACTCACTCATCCAAAGGCTGCTTTGATCTAATAGCCTTTTTTGTAGCAATTTAGCCCGTACCAGTCAAATTGATGACCGTTAGTTAGGGTCATGCAGTAAAACAAAATACTTCAAGCCTGAGCTACATCTCATATGTTATATGTTAATGTGTTAGTAAATGTATCATGTGGGTTAATTTGTCATATAATAAAGTCTGTGTTAGTCACATGCCATATCAAACAATGTTTTACTATATGTGTAAAGGATATATTGTGATTATTGGTTAATCTTTTATATAATTGCGTGTAAAATACACTGTGAGTAAAAATGATCAAATATAATGTGAGTATTGGTTAATGCATATACAATACAAGGTTTCACACAATAATTATGTAATTATAGATACTAAGATAAGTAATCATTATTGGAAGATATTTGTCAATACACTCAAGGTAAAATAAACAGTTACTCTTTAATTCTCCCTTTTGACGTATCAACCAGATACGTCAGTAACTTTAAAGTTTAAATATAGCACATTTTATTTTTTATTAATTTAAAATTAGTCCAGATGAAAAAGGGAGAGCAGGTTGATATATGGTTATTTGTTGGAGGATCTGAGATATAAAGATTATCTCTCAGAGGACGACACTAATAATAGAAAGAATAGCAGAGCTGCGGACGCTGCGCCGCTGCTGCTTACGCTGCTTTTCACGTCCAGCGAGACGCTGCAGAATCCGCTCAGCTTTCTCAGAGGAAAGAGATGGATGACCTCTATAATTGGAAGGAGAGGCGGAGCCGCGGTGTTGGAGCTCAGCTCTTATCTCCGCAGGATCATCTCCTGCTCATCACTTACAGATAAGGAGGCCAGAAGAAAAGCAGATGTGCAATAAAACCACAATTACTGCACTGAAAAAAACATCCACAATAGATTTTATAGCATTTTTACAGTTTTTTGGCTGGAAAATCATTTTTAAATGGCAAAAATATGTACTAAAATGTCTTAGAGACGAAGAACTCTACCATAGCTACACCTTAGCTACCACCTAGCAACACCATACTGACTACCTATGGCCAAACCTAAAAAAAAAAACATAAACATTACCTAGCAACACCCTACCAACAACATAGCAACCAACTTGAAACCACCAAGCAACACCATGGAATATAATCAAGAGGAAGATGGATGATCACAAGCCATCAGGCAAAACTGAACTGCTTGATTTTTGCACCTGGAGTGTAAAGCATAAAGGTATCCAAAAGCAGTGTCTAAGACTGGTGGAGGCGAACATAGTAACCAAATTGGGACACCAAAGCAACCAACTTGAAACCACCAAGCAACACCATAGCATCCAGCTAACAACCACCTAGCACATAACACTATAACAAAAACCCAGAAAACTATAGACACCTAAGATGCATGAAAACTGTGGTTAAAACCAGGGTTATTCCACCAAATATTGATTTCTGAACTCTTAAAACTTTATGAATATGAACTTGTTTTCTTTGCATTATTTGAGGTCTGAAAGCTCTGCATCTTTTTTTGTTATTTCAGTCATTTCTCATTTTCTGTAAATAAATGCTCTAAATGAGAATATTTTTATTAGTAATTTGGGAGAAATGTTGTCTGTAGTTTATAGAATAAAACAACAATGTTCATTTTACTCAAACATAAACCTATAAATAGCAAAATCAGAGAAACTGATTCAGAAACTGGAGTGCTCTCTTAGTTTTTCCCTCATTACAGTGTTATTGTTTCAGTGTAATTGATTTAGTAATTGTAATCGGAGTATTTGTGCTGTTATTTAGGTACAGGACGTTGTGTACTGGTCTCACCTCAGTTAGTTTAGTAGGTGAAAGGTGGCGGGTGTGCTGTGCTGCAGTGTTTGTGTATGTTAGTGGATGGTGTTAAAAGTGTATCTGAGCTGTGACTGATTAACTGCAGAAACTCTCTGTAATGTGTAATACGGGTTCTCAGGAACACTGGGAACACTGGGAACAGTGGGAACACTGGGAACAGTGGGAACACTGGGAACAGTGGGTAACTCAGAGTGAAGTAAATCATTTACTACTGTACTATGACTTCCTATAACTATAAAACTATTTTCTCCTAAAATAGACTGATAAGTTTAGCGCTGTGTGTGTGTGTGTGTGTGTGTGTGTGTGTGTGTGTGTGTGTGTGTGTGTGTGTGTGTGTGTGTACGTGACAGAGAGAGAGAGAGGGGTGGGGGGGAAAGGGTTATCTTAAATAACAAAGTTCAAACAGCGAGGAAAATTAATTTAATTTATAAATATTGTCTCTGTCCAATGAAAAATAAAAAATGTTGCCGATATTTGGTCTACTCTATAATCATCTTTCTTTCAGGAACATTGTTTTTAAACACATTTGTTACAAATTGAAATTATGTAATATGTATTTCTGATATATACAGCTCTGGAAAAAAATAAGAGAGCACTTAAAAATGATGAGTTTCTTTGATTTTACCAAATTGAAAACCTCTGGAATATAATCAAGAGGAAGATGGATGATCACAAACCATCAAACCACCAAACTGAACTACTTGATTTTTTACACCAGGAGTAAAGCAGCATAAAGTTATCCAAAAGCAGTGTTTAAAAAACTGTGTTTAAAAAACTGTGTTTAAAAAACAGGATTATTTCACCAAATATTTATTTCTGAACTCTTAAAACTTTATAAATATGAACTTGTTTTCTTTGCATTATTTGAGGTTCTGAATCTTTTTTTTTTGTTATTTCAGCTCATATATTTATGAACCATTAAAACTAAAGGTTGAACATAGATAAACAGTAAGAAAAAAATAAAAAAAATACAAAAGATAAAATAAAGAGTAAAAATAAAAAGAGTAAAAATAAAAAGAGCAAAATAAAGTATGATAAAATCAAATATAAAAAATACAATAATTTATTAACATCATAACAACAGTACAAATATATTAATAAGTAATTAAATTAAATACAAATAATTTATTTTATTAAATGATAAGAGAAATGATGAACTGTCACATGCTTTCTGATGGTGAAATCTTTTTATATGCTGCACAAAACATATCAGAACTATATATTTTGAAATAATAAATATACAGTAATACCAAACAGTTAAAGTTTGGAATATTACTTCTATTATATTAATCTAACTCTATGTGCTTTTAAATTGATTGACGATTAAATTGATTGATTGGCTGGTCTATTGATAAGTTTACAGGGAACAGGCTGTGCCGGGTCAGTGTGCCGGGTCAGTGTGCCGGGTCAGGCTGACCATGTGCTGAGAGCGTGGCTGGGTGTATTATTACCCAAAAACAATAACCATCCAGTGAAGAACAACAGCAGAGCTGCTTATAATAATCAGATACAGAGTTCACCACCATATTATAAATGAGCCCTTATCGAATTCAGTGTTTTTCTTTATTTGATTTAATTGGGATGAGCTGCAGCTTCACAGCGTGAAGGAAAAGCAGCACCTATTGTTCAGCACCTCCAGGAACTCCTTCCTTCAAGATGCTGAGAAAACTATTCCAGGTGACTCTCCCTCATGATGATACTGAGATTAAAATCTCACCAAGAGTCTGCAGATCTGTCCTCAAAGAGAAATGTGATACTTATAATAATCTAAAGTATAAAAATTAAAATATTCTGTTTTTTGTGTTCTGTAGAACATAATTCAGCATGTGTTTCTGTAAAGCTTTAATATGGTCTTCAATATTAAATTTACAATGTAAATAAATCATAAAAAGATAGGAAACACATTAAATAAGAAGAGGTGTGTCCAGGTCTGGATGGAGAGATTTATCTGGATAGGGGTTTTATTGAATGATTAGAATATTTAAAAAAATGTATTTGTACTTAGCTACTCAACAGGCCCTAAGGTGATATCATGTAAAAAAAAAATAAATGCATGGTCACATCTTATTAAGGCGTGGGAATGAGATCATTTAGGTGTGGCCACAACTTATTAAGGTGTGGGAACAAGTTAATTGAATCTAGTTGGAGAATAATAAATCTTGCATTTCTGTAAATTAATCAAAGCTCCTTTAATCCAAGATAATCTTTAGTAAGAAAATGGAGAGTGAACTAGTTTATTTTTATTTTAATCTCTAAATGAAGTATGGTGATATTTTGGAGAGTCTTGCAGTGAAATCAGTAAAATATGGAATCATTTTAAGTAAAAGACTCTTAATTCTCATACTAAAAGCTGATTGGTTCAGACGCAGACAGTATGCAGATCTGTTAACCTTCCTTATACAGTCATATTGTACACAAACTCTCAGAGATGCTGGCTTTGTTAGCTGTGAAACAAAAGGAACTTGTGGCCACACCTTAATGGCTACGATTTAATTAACTAATTCCTATAATCCTCTCTTTTCCATGCCTTAATTTTATCATTCGCACGCATAAGTATCTTGTTCCTCGTTCCCGTGCCTTAATAAAGCGTGGCCATGCATTTTTTTTTTTTTACATGATGTCTGTCTTTTTTTACACAATAAGCTGCAATATAATCAAATATCAGTTTGAAAGTGATTTATTTATTTATTTGTTTGTTTGTTTTAACATCGCTAGGCAGCAAACACTAGTAGCTTATTTCCACTACCAGGGTCTGTTTTCACTTATGCACAGACTGAGATATCCCATAATACTCCGGTTTAGAGCTCACATGCACTGAGAAATCTGATTACTGAGTTGGACCTTGTAACAAGACAACGATCCAAACGATCCATTGTCTTCATCAGAGATACTAAACAGATTTTTACACTTTATTCTGATCTAATAATTAAGTATAAAAAGAGTGAACATGTACTGTATACTTGGCTCCATTAATAATCAGATAACTGCAGTAATCAGACTATAAATGGACTATGATTATAAATTAAAGGCATGAACTTGTTGACCTCAGCTCAGTAAGGCAGTACTCACGGTTTGAGCCTGTTCGAGTCGAAGAATCGGCCACCTTTAACCTCGTATCTCCGCTGATCACACACCTGTGGTCCAGGTGAGCTGAGAGGTACAGTCCGGCGGTTCTGAGTGATCTGACTCTGATCCTCACGGCTGTTGAGTTTTAACTGCAGAGAGAGGGAGTGAGATCCTCGAACACGCCTTCACAATCCAGACCAGCGTGGTGTAGCATTAGCGGCGTGCTAACACATGACACAATTAGTAGAGCAGGGGATTTCAGGACAAGCGTGCAAGAGGGCTGGTTTACACTATAACTCTCTCTCATTACGTAATATCTCACCACAGGCAGGAATTTACACAGTCATATCAAAACATTATGACCACCTTCTACACTTTACTTGATCAGATTCATTATCTGCACTCATAGTTATCTTTATGCAGGGCCGTATTAAAGCATTTGGGGGCCCCAAGCTAAACCTCAAAGCCCAATTAAATAATTTACATTAATTTGTGACTCCCCAATAAAAGCTGTGTCCCAATTCAGGGGCTGCATCCTACGAAGGATGGGTAGGCTGCAACGGCTGTACTGAAATGGGAAGTCTACCCTACAGAGTATTTCCTGTTTCCTGTTTGAGATTCTACCTGCCGCTACCGAAATCAGATCTGAGAAATTATAGACAGGTTTGATTCTAATTTTTTAGTCCAGATTAATTAACTGTGCAATTACTTAAATGTTTTAAATGTGAACTGGTGGAACTGAACATAAACAAATAAATGCATATTTATTAACTTTAAGTTTATCAGACCGAAAACTACATTAAACTGTCCAATAAGCACAACCTAAATATGTTGATGTTAGTGCATTTTATTATTAATACCTCATACCATCTGTAAAGCTTGGTGGTGGTAGTGTCATTTTGGGTGCTCCTTTATTGCATCACGACCAGGATACCCTACTATTAGCATTAGGGTTGGGCTTAAGATTCTATTCTATTCAAGAGAATATCAAGTCCCAGCTGAAGAATGGTTGGATCTTGTAACAAGACAATAATCCAAATCCACACAGAACTATGGCGTCACATAAATTTCAAAAGACGGGGGAGCAAAAACACCATGTAAAAAAAAAATTAACCAGCGTTTTTTAACATTTTGCGTGTGCAAATTAACTTCTTGCAAGTGCAAATGTAAACTCGCAAGCTAAAAAAAAAGGGAATTGTGTGCACACTAAACAAAATATCGCTCCCTAGCTTCATTTTTCTCCTCTCGGGTGTTTATTTTCCTCTCAAATTCACAGTTCTCCTCGCATGCTATGAGAATTGCCTGTGGCTGCGTTTTGAAACGGGTGTTTTTTTTTTTATAGATTGGGGGCGGGGTCAGGATCTCCTCCCTCAGCAAATGCTATTGGCTGATATCTCCAGGGTTTGTGACGGACCGCCTACCTCCAACAGCCTGAGGAGGGTGGAGAAATAAGGACAGCAGGAGAGTTAAGATAGCTAGCTATGCTAACATCCAAATAACCGGCTTTCAGGCGCTGTTTGCCCGGGTTCAGTGCCACGGAACGAGCCTCTGGAAAGCTGGTCTCTCTAGGTGCTGAACCCGGGCCAATTTAAGCTTCTGGAGGGTGGGTTTTAGACTGACTTTGGGCTGGATATTTTTGTTGGACCTGGCAACCCTGGTTGCTGCACAGTTTACAGCATAGACTGTGTATAGCTGGACAGAGCATTGTTTCTCCAAAGTGAAGCCACCACAGGTCGTGCGCCCCCTGCTGTTCGGTTGCAGAAAGCTGTGTAACCCCACCCATCCTCATAGGTTTCAATGGCAAAACAACAAGACAACTTTCAATCACGTTTTTTTCCAATATACTGTAATTCTACCTCCTTTATTTAAATGTAACAGCTAGTGTAACCTCTGATTATATTGTTAAATTTTTATATCCCCACAGAATTCGTTTTTTAAAACGTTATTCAGCTCTATTCAAAAAGGTGTGGTTATTGTAAAAGGGTGGGGTTATGGGCGGGACCAATAACAGAACGTCAGCTCCACTCCGCAGCCTGTGACCTCGAGGCAGCCCTCAGGGGCGGGGTTATTTAAATGAGTAGGCTGTCTCTCCACAGTCTTTCTCCCTCCTCTGGTCTCTACTGCGCTTTACAGACTCGGGTTTCAGGATCGGCAACATGGTGGAAGATTTTGGATTCATTTCATTGAATGAATGGGAACGGAGACACGACGTCCATCTTTTTTACAGTCTCCGGTTTACAGTGTTGCCTGTCCTCTAGCCCTTCACGATCCTATTAAACTATTCTCAGTCCAGCAGTGACACCGACACTGTTTAAAAACTCCAGCAGCACTGCTGTGCCTTATCCACTTCAGCTAACTGACATTTACAAACCTTGGATCATGAAACTGCTTATTTCACGATTGGCAGACTTGTTTTTTTTATTTTCTCCCCACTTTGAAAGTTTAATTAAATAATCTACATTAATTTATTATGACTTCACTATTACTAGTAATGCTCCCTAACACTAGGAGGGTGAGGAAAAGGGATTCAAATCCATAATTCACATCATAGTAAGAGACATAAGACCTCAAAAATCTCCTGAAGATTCTCTGATAAAAAAAAACATCCAGAAAGTAGATCACAAAAAAGCACAGGTCTCTCCTCTCTACATCTGTGAAGCATGGTGGTGGTGGTATTGTCATTTTAGGATTTTATTCTATTCAAGAGAATATCAGGTACTCTTAAGCTGAATCACAGTTGGATCATGTAACAGGACAATGAGCCAAAATCACACAAAACTAGTCTACTCTCACAATGCTTTGAAAGCCTATAAATATCAGTAGCTCACTGATTACCAAGCCATTATCATGCTTGTAAAAAGGGGGCGTGGTAAAGTGGGAAAAGCACTAAAATGCTTCAAGGACTGTAGCTCAGTTGTGATGTACCTTGACCTTTGAACAATTTGTTTAATCACACTGACCCAGATTCCTTGGCAGCGAAACAAATTCACCAGAAAGGACCGTGATCACTAATCTACTATAATATCTACTATAATGTTTTGGCTTATTGGCAATAAGCCAAAATCAAGAGCTAAAGTAAATAGATATTACCTCATATGTGATGTTGTGTGTATTGTTGGCTGTAGTGGCAATAACTAAATAAACTAAATAAAATGACCCAGTTACATTTGCAATTGTACAACTGACCGGCACAGTATAATTACTGTAATAAAAATACGTAACAAGGAATGATGCAGTAACGGAGGCCTACAGCTGTTCATTATCAGAGCACAGTCCAAAGGGACAATAAATTATACAGCTCTGGAAAAAATTAAGAAACCACTTTAGTGTCTGAATCAGTTTCTCAGATTTTGCTATTTATAGGTTTATGTTTGAGTAAAATGAACATTGTTGTTTTATTCTATAAACTACAGACAACATTTCTCCCTAATTCCAAATAAAAATATTCTCATTTAGAGCATTTAATTGCAGAAAATGAAAAAATGGCTAAAATAGCCAACAGACCTCAAATAATTCAAAGAAAACAAGTTCATATTCATATAATTTTAGTTCAGAAATCAATATTTGGTGGAATAACCCTGGTTTTTAATGATAGTTTTCATGCATCTTGGCATCATGTTCTCTTTCTCCACCAGTCTTACACACTGCTTTTGGATAACTTTATGCTGCTTTACTCCTGGTGTAAAAATTCAAGCAGTTCAGCTTCAGTGCTCTCTTTTTTTTTCCAGAGCGGTATTATATTTTTCCTCCTATTTTAATTTGAAGGGTTTTAACGTTCTTATGAATACAGTTTCAGCTACTTTAAGTTGCACCCATATACTGATGGAACTGGCACTAATTTGTTAGATAAGCGCATTTCAACAGGACTAAAAGCACTGAGAATCTTCAGTAATAAATCACCTCAATACAGTAAGAAGCTGAATAAGGCTTCTGAATAGAAAATGACAAAAAAATAAATAAATAACACACACACACAGCCACAGGTCACACGCCATAATCTTATTTATGTTATTGTACAATCTGAATTTATAACAAACAATAATAAAAAAGATTAGTAAGATGTACAGTATTCCAATGATCTGAGCTAAGACAAATCACGCAAACAACCACGCGTCAACTCCGGTGGTCTACTCAAGTTCAAAAAATGAGAAAACAGGTAGAGGTCATGGTGTGGCTTAAGCTGAGGCATGAGTTCTTTCCAGATGGTGTGTGTGTGCGCGAGTGTGTGTGTGTGTGCGAGTGTGTGTGTGTGTAAGAGATTGAGAGAGAAAAGAAGAGAGTAGGTATGTGCACTGGTGGATTCAAGGACGACGGAGATGACGAGAAGGTGAGCAGAGGGAGAAATGAAAGGATGCATACAAATGAGAAGACAAAAAAAACAGAGCTAAAGACGGACAGACGGAGGATGTGGTGTGTGTGTGTGTGTCTGCAGTAAAGTCTCAGTTGGTGTATATTTGTCCCTCAGGCGGTTGTGGTAGTTTCATGTTCTCTTTGCACATCATGAGTCGTCTGAGCTCCTGCAGCACCACCCGAATACTGTAGGAGTTCTGCCACTTCGCCAAGGAGGACACTGCCCTTGTATCCACCTGTACAGACAGATAAAAAGATAGACAGACAGACAGACAGACAGAGCAGATTAGATTAAATAGAAGCATTTCACATTTTAATTCAATTTGGGCTATGGATCGATCCAAATATCGATAATATTGATACCAACGCTGGTATTGGTATTGAGCAATACTCGTGTGAAAAGATGGATATTCAAGCTTTTTATTATTCTGTTTATTTAAGAAAAAATAGAATTGCACTAGAATAAGAAAATTCCTTTTTTTTTATGTTTTTCTTAAGAACAATTTTATCTGAAAAAAAGAAATAAAAGAAAGAAAGAACTAGAAAAGATGTCTAGTGAGGGGAGAAGTTTTATATTATTTTTGTATTCTGGTTTCTCCTTTTCTACCTCAAAAAATAGTTATTTTCCTAATGTTAAAGGCACGCTAGGTAGGATTTCCTTGATTTTTGATCTTTTTAAAAAAGTGAAGTTACAGCTTGAAACTTTCCAGAACTGCGACCTGCTTTCAGACCTATATGTAGTTTTTCTCCAAGGACTACAAAAAACGCTATTTGGAGTTGGTTAATTCTTTACAGAAGCTAACTAGTAGGGATGGGCACAGAGAGATTTAAATGAACTGAATCATTAGAATCTGTTCACTAAAAAGATTCATCCAGAGTGTAAATATGTGAGGTATAAGTTGAGTTAAAGCGTTTGTTTTAACTGCTAAAGCTGAAGGCTAGCAGGCGGAAGCTAGCAGCGATTAGCATTAGCAATCGAGTTAAATGTGTAAATATATCATGTTAAGTGTAAAATATGGCTGTTTGTAAGCTTAGCTTGCAGTAAATTGCCCCGAACTGAAATATACATTTTAGTCTGGGGCTTATAAAAGCTGATTTTACTGATTATATATATATATATATATATATATATATATATATATATATATATATATATAAAAAAAAACATATAATCCACAATGTTATGTTGGTATTGTATAGATAAAAAGTGCCAGAAGACGGAGGGGGCAGTTTTACGACAGTGCTGTATATATTTATTACACTCTGCAACTGTAGGGGGAGCCCACGAGCACAAAATCTCAATCCTACCTAGTGGAGCTTTAAGGCAAACTTTGTTTTGATACTGTTCTATGTCGATTGTGATAAAGTATTTTGTACAGTGTGCAATGTTTTTGGCAAAATTCTATCCTAGGTCTTTTGGATCCTTTGGATCTATGAAGCTTAAAATATATCAGTAAAATGTATCAGTATCGGTATCAATATCGGCAATACTGGCCCTGCATTTACTTGGTATCGGATCAATACCAAAATTTACAGTATCGCCCACCTCTACTCTGGATACCAACAGTCTGGATTTAAAATGAAACAATTGAAATGTAATTGATGGGGAAAAAAAAGTATGGAGAAGGCTTTGACTAGAGGTCTGTACTAGGGTTGGGCGATATGGCCCTAAAACAATATCACAATATTACAATATCGATATTTCATGGTATTTTTGTGATAACGATACTCTTGGCGTAATAACAAAACACTGAAAATTTAATTAAATTTTATTATTGCATACGATATGATATGGCACACCCCTAACTGAGATATTAAAAAATACAAGAATTTTATCAGATTTGTAACAGAAGTCAATGATCCAGAATGATCAGTCATGATAATAATAATAATACACTCCAAATATCTCCATATATCCAGGATTAAAGTAAAATAAATGAAACTGAACAGATAAATTCTGTCTCTAGTAGATATATAATGGGAAATGAGAACATTGTACAATTTTCTTCTTTTGCTTAAAATAATAATAATGAAAAAAATGTAGTACCCTAATGTGATAATTAGGGGTGGGTGATATGGCACCATATTTCAGGGTATAATATTGTTCACCATATTCAATTAGGGGGCGGAAGAAATGTATATGTGGTGGGCGCGTGCGGGAATTAAACAAGAGATTTTTGTTGGAAGCGGGCGGTAACGGGACTAAAACAAGCAGGAGTTGTCGGTTAACCGTGGTGAAACGTGGTGAAACGTGGTGGTCGGGCGTGCATAACTTACAATGGCACTTGGTCACTAGTGTTTATTGAAGATGCCAGATAAATTCTGTACAGGGATATACTTTCTGCTCAGATTTAACCAAAAGCAGTAAGTTTGATGGGATAAATAAACTTTACCACAAATAAAATGTCCAATTACTTTAGAGCCCCAAAAAATGAAGAAAAATGTTGGCAATTCCTAAACATTTTATAGGATATTATTGTTCAACCACTTGTATTAAACATGTTTTTGAAGTGTAGACCTTCAATACAATACATCTCATTTGTTTCATTTCAAAACCAGTCGGTTTGGTAAAAAAGTAAAATTACTCACATACTTTCTAATTCTATATAAACATAAGCTTGAGTTTCTAAATTAGCCTTATAGATTTAAAGCATAATTAAAAAGCCCAAATCAAACACAAAGTCCTGCTTCTGGGGTGGACTCAAAGCCTTATACCTTATAATTCCATTATACTTTTAATACAATATTCTTTTATCTAGCCCAGCGTCTCCAGTGTTCTTCGAATAAAACAGAGTTATAAAACACTAAACTCACCACACCATTGGAGTTGTGTACTCCATTCAAGTTTATCTTTGTCACAAAGCGCACGAACGGAGGAGTTTCTGGATATCTGGGACCACATTCAACTCGCAGGCTGTACATCCGGTTCTCATAGATGGTCTAATAATCAGAAAAAGACAGATGATGAAAAAGATTAAGTTTAATAATGGAAATAATAAAACAAACATAAAGCAGTCAAAACAACAAATCGAACAAAAGCTATACTAATGCATCTCAAAAAAATATATAATATAATTAAAAAGTTACTTAATTACAGTAATTCAATTTAAAATGTGAAATATAATATATTTTATAGATGTATTACACACAGAGTGATCTATTTTAAATCTAGTTTATTTCTTTTATTGTTGATGATTGTGGCTTACAGCCAATGAAAAAAAAATGTTTCAGTGTTTCAGAAAATTTTAATATTATATATTATATAACTAAGACCAATTGGTACTTATCAGAGACTGTAAAAAAGATTGACGCTGTGTCTCCGTTCCCATTCATTCAATGAAAATGAAGCCAAAATCTTCCGCCATGTTGGCGATCCTGAAACCAGAATCTGCGCAGTAGAGACCAGAGGAGGGAGAAAGACTGTGGAGAGCAGCCTACTCATTTAAATAACCCCGCCCCTGAGAGCTGCCTCGAGGTCACAGGCTGCAGAGCAGGGCGGAGCGGAGCTGACGTTCTGTTATTGGTCCCGCCCATAACCAGCCCAATTTTAGTTTTTGTGTATATTTCAATTGATTTGCTTTTTAATAGCTGATACTGATTTTGGATCGTCTTCAAAAAAACACAGAATACAAAGCTTTCTGGTCAAACTCTGAACAAAAGGTCAGATCTGACAGTGCAGACAGACACCAAACAAATAAATCCATATTAAACACAAGTACACATACGAGATCAAAGCTAACATTTCTATTTTCAGAATCCACAAAGACAAATAAGCTGAACTGTAATCATACTGTTTTCAGCACACCGGAAATATCAGACATGAAGGATGTGACTCATCCTTCAGAAAGCAGATCACACGGAGCACACACTCTCAGAGAGAAAACAGCACAACTGCAGTATATGCAATGGTCATGGTGAACATAAGGCTTGTGTTGTGTACAGTAGTAAAGTTGTAGTAAAGTGGTATTAGTGAATATAGTAACTCTGTATTGTAGAGAAGAGAAGTGGGCGGAGCTTCTTCTGGTCATGGTGAACATAAGCCTTGTGTTGTGTACAGTAGTAAAGCTGTAGTAAAGTGGTATTAGTGAATATAGTAACTCTGTATTGTAGTAGAGAAGTGGGCGGAGCTTCTGGAAGGACATGGTGAACATGAGGCTTGTGTTATGTACAGTAGTAAAGTTGTAGTAAAGTGGAATTAGGGAATATATTAACTCTGTATTGTAGTAGAGAAGTGGGCGGAGCTTCTTCTGGTCATGGTGAACATAAGGCTTGTGTTGTGTACAGTAGTAAAGTTGTGTTAAAGTGGTATTAGTGAATATAGTAACTCTGTATTGTAGTAGAGAAGTGGGCGGAGCTTCTTCTGGACATGGTGAACATAAGGCTTGTGTTGTGTACAGTAGTAAAGTTGTAGTAAAGTGGTATTAGTGAATATAGTAACTCTGTATTGTAGAGAAGAGAAGTGGGCGGAGCTTCTTCTGGTCATGGTAAACATAAGGCTTGTGTTGTGTACAGTAGTGAAGTTGTAGTAAAGTGGTATTAGTGAATATAGTAACTCTGTATTGTAGTAGAGAAGTGGGCGGAGCTTCTTCTGGTCATGGTGAACATAAGGCTTGTGTTGTGTACAGTAGTAAAGTTGTAGTAAAGTGGTATTAGTGAATATAGTAACTCTGTATTGTAGTAGAGAAGTGGGCGGAGCTTCTTCTGGTCATGGTGAACATAAGGCTTGTGTTGTGTACAGTAGTAAAGTTGTAGTAAAGTGGTATTAGTGAATATAGTAACTCTGTATTGTAGTAAAGAAGTGGGCGGAGCTTCTGGAAGGACATGGTGAACATGAGGCTTGTGTTATGTACAGTAGTAAAGTTGTAGTAAAGTGGTATTAGTGAATATAGTAACTCTGTATTGTAGTAGAGAAGTGGGCGGAGCTTCTTCTGGTCATGGTGAACATAAGGCTTGTGTTGTGTACAGTAGTAAAGTTGTAGTAAAGTGGTATTAGTGAATATAGTAACTCTGTATTGTAGTAAAGAAGTGGGCGGAGCTTCTGGAAGGACATGGTGAACATAAGGCTTGTGTTGTGTACAGTAGTAAAGTTGTAGTAAAGTGGTATTAGTGAATATAGTAACTCTGTATTGTAGTAGAGAAGTGGGCGGAGCTTCTTCTGGTCATGGTGAACATAAGGCTTGTGTTGTGTACAGTAGTGAAGTTGTAGTAAAGTGGTATTAGTGAATATAGTAACTCTGTATTGTAGTAGAGAAGTGGGCGGAGCTTCTTCTGGTCATGGTGAACATAAGGCTTGTGTTGTGTACTGTAGTAAAGTTGTACAGTAAGAGGTATTAGTGAATATAGTAACTGTAATATAATATTAGCTAGCTCTCTTAGGTTTATCCCTGGTAACGTTAGCTAGCTCTAACATACTAAAGTTAGCTTGCTGCAAACATTAGTTAGCTTGCTGATAATGTTAGTATGTTAGCTAACTCGCTGCTAATGTCAGCTAGCACTCTGCTAAGCTTCGTTTTATCCCTGGTAACATTAGCTAGCTCTTTCAAGCTAGCTAAAGTTAGTAAGTTAGCTAACGACACCAGGGACATAACTAAGGTTAGCAGAGAGCTAGCTAACATTACTGGCGAGTTAGCTAACATAGCAGCAAGCTAACTTTAGTATGTTAGCTAACTTGCCACTAAAGTTAGCTAGCTTTCCACTAACTTCACTTTACTTCACTAACTCACCACTAATGTCAGCTAGCTCTCCGCTAAGCTTTGTTTTATCCCTGGTAACATTAGCTAGCTCTTTCAAGCTAGCTAAAGTAAGTAAGTTAGCAAATGATACCAGGGACAGAACTAAGGTTAGCAGAGAGCTAGCTAACATAGTAGCAAGCTAACTTTAGTATGTTAGCTAACTTGCCACTAATGTTAGCTAGCTTTCCACTAACTTCACTAACTAAATCTATCCTATGTATCGTTAGCTAGCTCTCTTTAGATACACGGGATAGAACTAAAGCTAGCGGAAAGCTAGCTAACACTAGCGGCAAGCTTGCTAACATATTAAAGTTAGCTTGCTGCAAACATTAGTTAGCTTGCTGATAATGTTAGTATGTTAGCTAACTCGCCGCTAATATCAGCTAGCTCTCTGCTAAGATTCGTTTTATCCCTGGTAGCGTTAGCTAGCTCTTTCAAGCTAGCTAAAGTTAGTAAGTTAGCTAACGACACCAGGGACAGAACTAAGGTTAGCAGAGATCTAGCTAACATTAGTGGTGAGTTAGCTAAATTACTAACGTTAGCTTGCTGGTATTGTTAGCTAGCTTGCTTTAGATAGCTAAAGTTAGTATGTTAGCTAGCTCACCACAAAAGACAGTATGTTAGCTCACTCGCCACTAATGTTAGCTGGCTCTCTGCTAACCTTAATTCTTTCCCTGGATTAGATGTTTTATGATGGGCCACTGTGTTTTCCCACCAGCATTAAACACAACATCTGAAAATTAAATAACTACAGCAAATTTACAGCAAATTTACAGTAAATTTAAGACAATTTAAGACCTTAATTATTCAGATATTCATTTTAAGACATTTTTAGGACCCACGGGAACCCTGTTGTGTAGAGAAGTGGGCGGAGCTTCTGTTGTGTACAGTAAAGTTGTAAGTGGTATTAAAGAATATGGTAACTGTTGTGTAGAGAAGTGGGCGGAGCTTCTGTTGTGTACAGTAAAGTTGTAAGTGGTAATAAAGAATATGGTAAGTGTTGTGTAGAGAAGTGGGCGGAGCTTCTATTGTGTACAGTAAAGTTGTAAGTGGTAATAAAGAATATAGTAACTGTTATGTACAGAAGTGGGCGGAGCTTGTGTTGTGTACAGTAGTAAAGTTGTAAGTGGTAATAAAGAATATGGTAACTGTATTGTAGTAGAGAAGTGGGCGGAGCTTGTGTTGTGTACAGTAAAGTCCTGCGGGCTGTGAGTGGATGTACTGGTGTTTATGGTACAGTGTTGGGTGCGGTGTTTTACCCGCGGTGGGCCGATGATCATGCCTCTCCAGCGGGTGAGGGTCATGTCCTCGTCGTCCTCCAGCCCCCAGCTCACCGTTCCATCTCCCACCCCCTTCTGCCCCTCCTCCAGCTCCTCCAGCAGCCGGAAGTTCCGCGGCACTTTCACGCCTGAACACCCAGAAACACACCAACACACACACACACACACACACACACACACACACAGCTGCAGGTTATTACTGTACTGAACAACAGCCAATAACAATAACACACACTGAACACAGAGTGCTGTGAAAATAACACCACACAGATCGATAATGCAGATTTACACACAGATTTTTTGCACTACTTTACATTATTTTACGATACAAAATACATCATGCAGTGTGCAGTGACTGCAGTAGATGAAGGAAATATATATATATATATATATATATATATATATATATATATATATATATATATATATATATATATATATATATATATTTCACAAACTATGATTAATAACAAATTATTTTTTTTTACTGTATGAATTAGTTCTGTCAAGATCACAATATTTTATTGACGATATATCGCCCCAGAAATTATTGCGATAAACAATATTAGTCATTTTACAACCATTTATATAAAATAGCATAAATACAACAACAAAGGAATTAATAACTATGGTTAATTAAAATGTTGTTGTCTTTAAAAAGGTATTATTGCTTTGTTATGCTATTCTATTATCGTTGTCAGTGGAATTAAATGTTGTATTATGTCCATTTAATGTATGATTATTATGACAGTCCTAGTATAAACGATTTTTTGTTATGCTATTATTATTATTAATATTATTATTGTCAGTGGCATTTAAATGGTCTTTAAATGACAATAATATTGTTTACCACAAAATATTCTGGGACAACATATTGTCCACAAGTATTTTTATTAACTGTTAAAATTAAAGAATTACAGCCATAATTTTCCCCTACCTTTTATTTTAATTTTATTCATTTTTTTAATTTATTTTTTTCCATTTATTTACTAAATTTTCTTTCCAAATGTGGCAGAGCCAAGTAACCCACCCACTCATTAGCACTCTTATATTAATTGTTATGTAGGGTCCTGTGAAATCTGTTTTATTTTCAGAAAAATTGCGTTTCTTTTCTTTTATTATTATTATTATTAATTTATATATACAGTTGTGGTCAAAAGTTTACATACACTTGTAAAAAAACACAATGTTATGGCTGTCTTGAGTTTTCAATAAGTTCTACAACTCTTATTTTTCTGTGATAGAGTGATCGGAACACATACATGTTTGTCACAAAAAACAGTCATAAAATTTGGTTCTTTCATAAATTTATTATGGGTCTGCTGAAAATGTCACCAAATCTGCTGGGTCAAAAATATACATACAGCAACATTAGTATTTGGTTACATGTCCCTTGGCCATTTTCACGGCAACTAGGCGCTTTTGGTAGCCATCCACAAGCTCCTGGCAAGCTTCAGGTCGAATGTTTGACCACTCTTCTTGACAGAATTGGTGCAGTTCAGCTAAATGTGATGGTTTTCTTGCATGAACCCGTTTCTTTAGCACTGTCCACATGTTCTCAATGGGGTTTAAGTCAGGACTTTGGGAAGGCCATTCTAAAACCTTAATTCTAGCCTGGTTTAGCCATTCCTTTACCACTTTTGATGTGTGTTTTGGGTCATTGTCTTGTTGGAACACCCAACTGCGCCCAAGACCCAACCTTCGGGCTGATGGTTTTAAGTTTTCCTGCAGAATTTGGAGGTAATCCTCCTTCTTCATTATCCCATTTACTTTCTGCAAAGAACCAGTTCCACTGGCAGCAAAACATCCCCAGAGCATAATACTACCACCACCATGCTTGACAGTAGGCATGGTGTTCCTGGGATTAAAGGCCTCACCTTTTCTCCTCCAAACATATTGCTGGGTGTTGTGGCCAAACAGCTCAATTTTTGTTTCGTCTGACCAGAGAACTTTCCTCCAGAAGGTTTTATCTTTGTCCATGTGATCAGCAGCAAACTTCAGCCGAGTCTTAAGGTGCCTTTTCTGGAGCAAGGGCTTCTTTCTTGCACGGCAGCCTCTCAGTCCATGGCGATGTAAAACACGCTTGACTGTGGAGACTGACACCTGTGTTCCATCAGCTTCCAAATCCTTGCAGACCTGCTTCTTGGTGATTCTTGGTTGACTCTTGACCATCCTGACCAATCTCCTCTCGGCAGCATGTGATAGCTTGCGTTTTCTTCCTGATCGTGGCAGTGACACAACTGTTCCATGCACTTTATACTTGCGTATAATTGTCTGCACAGTTGCTCTTGGGACCTGTAGCTGCTTTGAAATGGCTCCAAGTGACTTCCCTGACTTGTTCAAGTCAATAATTCGCTTTTTCAGATCCACACTGAGTTCCTTTGACTTTCCCATTGTAGCTTTTGTAGCTGAGTCTAATCACTGGGTCAAATGAGCCCTATTTAAATGGGCTCATGAGAAGTCAACAGCTGTAGTCAATCAGAATCACTTACAAGAAGTGAAGAGGCCATGACATGAAGCTAATTTGATTGACACAACTCGCTACATCACCAAAATTGACAAATTTTGTTGCTGTATGTATATTTTTGACCCAGCAGATTTGGTGACATTTTCAGCAGACCCATAATAAATTTATGAAAGAACCAAATTTTATGACTGTTTTTTGTGACAAACATGTATGTGTTCCGATCACTCTATCACAGAAAAATAAGAGTTGTAGAACTTATTGAAAACTCAAGACAGCCATAACATTATGTTTTTTTACAAGTGTATGTAAACTTTTGACCACAACTGTATATATATATATATATATATATATATATATATATATATATATATATATATATATATATATATATATATATATATATATATTTTTTTTTTTTTTTTTTTTTTTTTACTGCAGCACCGGAGGCGTGTGGTGTCGGCATTGTGTCAGCGTTGTTTGACCGTTGTGGGGTAACGCATTTTCGACATCATCCAGACGTGCTGATAAGTTTAGAAAGTGCATATAGTCCTTACAATAGTCATTTTAAAATAATGATAAATGTAATATATTGCTCCTAAATGCACAATTTTACTTTATATCCTATATTTTATCTATTTTGCATTTGCATTACATATCTGCCTTAATACTTTAAGTAGTTTTGAAACCAGTACTTTTACTCTTTTACTCAAAGAGTAAAAAGCTTGAGAGGATACTTTAACTTCTACAGAAGTATTTTAAACCCTAGTATCTAAAATTCTACCTACAGGGTCATAAATGGAGATACTTTTTACACCTTTACCTTAAGTCAAATAGAAAATAAATGGTAAAAAATAGTGTTTAATTGCTGAACTGAGGGGTGTGGGGATCTGAAAGCTGGAGTCCAGCAGTGCTAAGGGTTGTCCTCTCTCTAAAACGCAGCAGTAAAACCTGTAAATCTGGCAGTGAGTGGAGAAGCTGAATAAGGCGTGTCTGAGCAGGAATATCAGCAAACTGTCAGACTGGACTTCAGACACCCTGAACCGGAGGAACCCCCCAGCCCTGCTCCGGCTGATTTAGCACATCCTTGGGTCCAGTGTTCAGTGGATTGAACACTTTATGGTGAACGATCAATATATCCATCAGTAAACAATATATCAATAACATAAGTCTTTATAGTCTTTTTACAGTACGTTGCTTTGATTTTACCAAATAGAAAACCTCTGGAATATAATCAAGAGGAAGATGGATGATCACAAGCCATCAAACCACCAAACTGAACTGCTTGAATTTTTGCACCAGGAGTAAAGAAGCCTAAAGGTATCCAAAAGCAGTGTGTAAGACTGGTGGAGAAAACATCTAGATTACAGTATAATTTTATTTTTGAACAGGTAATCAGTTGTAACTTTTAGCCAGCATATTTTATTTTTTTGGTTACAAATGTATTTGTCATGCAACATTACACATAAATTAATGCCCTACTCTTGGTCTTCCTTTCCTGGGGCAGTCCTGATGAGAGCCAGTTCCATCATTCTTGCCTTAATAGGAATTAGAACATTACTCAGATACGGCTATTCACCTATATTCTCCTGGAATATGGACTTAATCTGCAGCACTTTTCCACAAAGTTAAGAGTGCAAAATATAGGAAAAAAACGTTGATTTAATGATTTAAAACATTGAAAACGTGTCCAATTGTCTAATCCTGCTCCTTATGCATTCTTAATTGGGAGAAAAACGGAAATTAAGTTTATATGAAAACGGTGAATCTAATAAAAACAGTCTGTAGTTAAAACAGTGTCAGTGATATTGAAACCAATCATGCCACATCATTACACATAATTTAATGTCCGACTTCCTTCTTGGTCTTCCTTTCCTTTTCTTTCCTGATGAGAGCCAGTTCCATCATTCTTGCCATAATACTGATTAGAGCATTAATCAGATAGGGCTTTCAACCTATATTCTCCTGAAATATTGACTTAATCTGCAGAAATACATATGTTATAAGTGGATCTACCAAATTATATTGTATTTGATGTTATTTAGTATGACTTTTATGAGCAAAAAACACATTATGCAATATAATGCAATGCATGTATGCATAAACATGGCCTGTTGGAAACTGCTGAGTCACACTAACCTAAAATATTAGTCAACCAACTACTGCCAGATTTTTTAATCACTTCTTTTATCTTCTACATAGTAAAACCACCCTATTATTTAATGATTAATTCATGCAACAACTAGAATTAAATTTAGAATTAAAGTAATTTGGCTTTGGGGCTTTACTAGATATGATTTATAAATAAACTTAAAATATTTACTATGAATTTGCAATATATAGCTGATAATAATAAAACGTTACCTGTAACAGAAAGGCAGCTATAATCCTAGCTATATTTATATTTATTATATATATTTTCTATACTATATAAAATCATAGACAGCATGGTATAGCTATGTCTTTGTCATCCATTATTTATTTACACTGCTCTAAACACACAATTATGAGCTTTTTACTGCAAATTAAGCTGAAAATCAATGTTAACGTTGATAAAATATGATTGTTCCACGAGTTAAGAGTGTAAAATATGAGGAAAAACGTTGATAAAACGATTTAAAACATCGAAAACGTGTCTAAATGTTACTAACACTACTACAATCAAACGGGCTGGGCTTCAGTCTATCACAGTCATTGCTGAAGTGGTCAATCAGTGTAAATCCGCGCCAGGATTTCGTTCCAGCCGCCTGGATGGCGCAGCTGCAGCCGGGCTGCAGCTGCGCCATCCAGGCGGCTGGAACGAAATCCAGGCGCGGATTTACACTGTTTGGACCCGGATATAGATTCACAACATAGGTGACAAAGCAACTGGCATTTCCACACTAAATACACATTTTTTCAGCATTTTTAACCCAAATTAATACCTACACACAGTTCACCCACATATCTGCCCACCAATAAACAACCTCAGCTCGGTCTGTATTCAATCAAACCCGAAAATAGCTGCTTTTTAATCTGTCAAAAGAGTCCTAGACGCCTATGATAGCTAGGTTACGTTGCAGCAGCCGGTAACGTTGGGTAACGTTAGCCAGCAAAAACGAGCCAAAAACAAGCCAAATCACGGCAAAAAAAAACACGTCAGAACCTTTACAAACTATAAACCACCAAGTTATGACTGTACGGTTCCAAATTAACCCATAAAAACGCGTTAAAACAGCGCTGTAAAAACAGGGGAAATGACTTACCTGATCCGGCGGCGACCGCCATCTTGTGAGTGAATAGTGAACTAGCGTCGAGTGACTCATTGGACGAGTCGTTCTTCTTTAGTCGGTTCAATGAATCGGTTCTTTAAAAAAAAATTGTATTGAATTAAATTTTATTTTTATATTTATTATATATTTTTAGGTTGTTTAAATGTTATAATAATTAACAAGCAAACAAAGAGGGTAAAGCTTGGATAAATTTTTTCTCATTTAATGTTTTTATATATTTTTATATATTTTTATTTTCCTACGTAAATAATTATGTATTGAAAATTAATACTGAAGTCATCCATCCAGATTATGAAGGAAAACGTAAGGAATCATATAGTATCTGTTAAAAAAAAGTGTTAAATAAACCAAAATACTTGAGTGCCATTTATTAAATAATTCCATGTGTTTTTATTTAGATACACATCTAAAAACATATAGTTTTTATTTAGATTAGTATTAATCTACAATGTAGAAAATCTTAAAATAATGAAAATAAAAAAAAAAACACTGAATTTAAGGTGTGTCCAAACTTTTGACTGGTACTTTATATATACACATTAAATACATTAAACTGAATAAAAACGTTTTATAAAAACAAATTATAAATAAAAAATACATAAATATATTTGTAAAAATGATACATAATTTGTATTTTAAAATATTATTATAATATTTAAGTAAGATTTACAGTACGATTTAAGTGATGATGGATTTCCAATTTGATAAAAAGGGAAAATATATTTTTTGCACGTATGAATATTATATTTACTGTAATATATAGATAAGATATAAGAAGATAAGAGATAAGAAGGTTAACAAAAGGGATATATTATGATTCATTTTATTAGTGAGAGTACATTTATACATTGTTAATATGTAATAAATATACGATTTAATCGTTTTTAAACATTATTTTGATTAAATAAATATTTTATGAATATTATAGCATTATATATCACACTGTGTAACTCTGTAAAGACAAGTATCGTAAGCAGATTTGAACACGTACATTTTCATTAAGCTTGATTTGAGCATCTTAAACTGAACTGAGTTGTGAATAGATCGATCATTGAATCAGTTTTTCGATTCAGTGTAACAAACGAATCGGTTCTTGGAATTGAATCACTCTCCTCGTCACTGTTTGTGTGATTTCACACTCATTGTGCATTCGGTGCAGTGTATATAATTAATATATATATATATATTTTTACAAAAGAAATCTGCATGTAATTCATTACATGTTATTAATTGGTAAATGTGCAAAACGTGTTTATTGCAAAATTAAAATAATGATTTTTTTTATTTATTTATTATGAATTAAAAAAAGTCTAGGCATCCCACCCTGCAGTAGGAGCACCAACCCACCCCACCCCCAGCCAAGTGATCTTTACTGCAACTATATATTCTTATTTTTTAAGCAGTAATAATGTTTATCAGTAAAATAATAAAATGATATGTAATTTGTGCTTTATTTTAGATTTTTTCTAATTCAAGGATTTTGTCAATCACAGCTAAACATCAACATGTATAAATCTGCACACAAAATAACTTTTATTAAGGATATTTTCTTCTACATTGACCTAGTAGGACATGTAAAAAAGTAGGATATGTAATTTAATTTGCTGAAAAAATAGCATTCGTTTTCTGTCCCCACACTCTAACTATAAACTTTACCATGAAATATAATTATTAAAATTCTTCAGATATGTCATTTTAATATTTTGTGCATTGTCATGTGACTCCAAATCAAATCTATGCTTTAAAATATTTTTACATAATTAATCCATAATATTTAAGTTCAAAGTTTTCACTCAGTCCTGCTACCGTAACACATTACCCTGATCATCAAACCACTACAGCGAGCCACCAAACCACTACAGTTAATTCAGAATCAGCGGCAGCACGACTCGTCTTCAATCTTCCGAAGTTCAGTCATGTGACTCCTTTGCTGCGTTCCCTCCACTGGCTTCCTGTTGCCGCCCGCATCCGATTCAAAACCCTGACGCTGGCCTACAAGGCAAAAAACGGACCAGCACCTTCATACCTGATGGCGATGGTCAAAGCCAGATCTGCACCAAGAGCTCTTAGAGCTTCCAGTACGGCTCGGCTCGAACCTCCATCACTCAAAACACACAGAAAACAGACATCCAGACTCTTCTCTGTGCTGCAGCACCAAGGTGGTGGAATGAACTTCCACTGGATGTCAGAACAGCAGAGTCACTCACGGTCTTCAAACGTCGACTGAAGACACATCTTTTCAAAGAGTTCCTAAACTAATAAAAAATAAATAAATAAAAAAAATTAAAAAAAAGGTTCCTAGGGTTCTTAACATGATTAAGTTCTATGTATCTCTTGATCCTAGTCTACAAACTAGCTTTGGATATCTTAAGTAACTTTGAAGCACTGTTGTAAGTCACTCTGGATAAGGGCGTCTGCTAAATACCATAAATGTAAATGTAAATGTAATCATCTGGAACATCTGGAATATTCTACAACAGGAAGTCACATTTACAACAGGAAGTGACATCATCAGCTGGTTCTGGTTCTGAAGATCATGGGAAGACCAACATTTTAAGTTCCCTCATTAGTTTTTCTGTATATTTGATCTTATTGTAACGATGACTGAGGAGCTCAATCTCAACACTCAGTCCTGTTACCAAAATTCATTCTTACATCTTATTTGTTTATTTTTAAAATACAAATTTTAGGGAAATCTCTAGAATGTGCTCAGAGTCCTCATGCTATTAGCATAGCCACCATTTAGCTATTTTTCATGTTTTGCTAATTCTATTCTGAAAACTCATTTCTGTTACTCAAAACATAAAAGTAACAGGAGTGAGTGCCAGTGAGTGCCAGGAATGGTATATCATTCACAAAAAATATTGTTATAATGACAGATATTATCACAACAACAGTAAAGCACAGCACACCATGACATTTCTGGTAGTTTATTAATTTCATTATAAATATAATATATACATGGTAACATTAAAGTCTTCCTAATGGGAGACAACAGAAAGGCATCAAGGCATTGTTTTTGATATTTAAGTTCACCATCACTAAATCCACTCCCACCAAACCCACCACGTGAGAAACGTCAACCCAGAACTAAAGTTACAGCCGGTTTAACTTCATCCCAGACTTTAAGGTGTGAGGCAACGTCAAACGGGTCGGTACTGAAGACTTAAACTGTTAAACTGCTGATGCTCTCTGGGCTACGTACAACCAAACGGCTGACAAATGCTCTGATGAATCATTTAGGAGGCAGGCAAACGTGTTAAAACTAGTTTTAACCACTTTTTAAAACTTAGTTTGCAGGAGAGAAAGGTGTCGAAACCACAGTTTGGACCAAAGAACAAAAGTCTTGATCCAGATCTACTGATAAAACCATGGTCTGGTTTGTTTGCAGTGTGAAACACTGTATTTTTTAATATTTCAAACTTGCTTTAGACCAATTACAGTGAGTTGAGTCAGTCTATCATCACCCATTAAACAATAGAAGAAGAAAAAGAAGAAGTGTTGTGCTGAAATCTGACTCATCACACAGCAGTTATGGGTACAACAGATTACGGAGATCACTGGTGATTCTGTATCTACTGTAACTGTAGATTAACCCTTATTTATAAATAGAAATAAAGGAAATCCGAATCAAATCAGTTTTTAAAGTGAGTTTGAACACATTTTCAATTATAATCCCAGCTGCAGATACTGGAACTGCTTGAGAGCTCCTGTGATGCTGGAGAAGATAAAAGCGAAACTTCACGTGAAGCTCTGCTGCAATACAATTCACATTTTTATCTGCTCTGAGATTTTAGCCAAAGTGTTCAATGCCTAATATTTCGTCGCTGTCCAGTGAAAAACACTATTATCTCCAAAACAGCTAATTTAAAGTAGAGAGAAAAAAACTTTGTAAACTTTCAATAGAAGTCAATGTAAAAAAGAGTTTGTTTCAGGTCATTTTAAAGAGTTTCTATTGGTCCGTTCATCAAGAAATTTTGGCACAGTGTAAGAGACAGTTTGTCTGTTCAAATTATGTAGTAAACCAAAAATCAAGTGTTTTTCATAAGACAGCGATGATATTGTATGTACAAAATATTACAGTGCTGGGGATTCTGTATCTACTGTAACTGTAGATTAACGCTTATGTATAAACAGAAATAAAATAAATCAGATTCAAATCTGTTTTTACAGTGAGTTTAAACACATTCTCAGTGATAAATTCAGCTCCAGATACTGGAACTGCTTGAGAGCTCCTGTGATGCTGGAGAAGATGAAACCGAAACTTCACATGAAGCTCTGCTGCTCTTTATAGCGAATGAGCTTCAGTTTAGAAGAGTGAACTGTTTAGACCAGTACTGGATCCAATTTACATTTTAACCTGCTGTGAGAATGTAGCTAAAGAGTTCAATGTCTAATATATTATATCTACTGTAACTGTAGATTAATTACAGAGCAGTACGTGTACAACAGATTACAGTGCTGGTGATTCTGTATCTACTGTAACTGTAGATTAATTACAGAGCAGTACGGGTACAACAGATAACGGTGCTGGTGATTCTGTATCTACTGTAACTGTAGATTAATTACAGAGCAGTACGTGTACAACAGATTACAGACATTACTGGTGATTTTGTATCTACTGTAACTGTAGATTAATCCTTATTTATAAACAGAAATAAAAGTAATCTGTTTTTACAGTGAGTTTGAACACATTCTTATTGATGAGTTCAGCTGTAGATACTGGAACTGCGTGATAGCTCCTGTAATGTTAAGGAAAATAAAAGCGAAACTTCACGTGAAGCTCTGCTGCTGCTCTTTATAGAGAATGAGCTTCAGTTAATGAGAGTGAACTGTTCACACCAGTACTGGATACAATTCACTTTTTAACCTGTTGTGAGAATGAAGCCAAAGTGTTTGATGCCTAATATATATATATAGACAACAGATTACAGAGATCACTGGTGATTCTGTATCTACTGTAACTGTAGATTAACCCTCATTTATAATCACTAATAAAAGGAATCTGAACTTCACTCGAAGGATAGAGTCAGAATTCAGCACAACACCTGAAAAAAGGTAACTCGCCAACCTGACAACACGTTAACGCCTATATAATGAGACTCCGCCCACAAAGGTGATGTCATCGAAACATAGCGACGTTGCAGAAAAGTCCTTCAGTGCCAAATAAACTCTATACAAATGTTACAAACATCAAGCATTAACCTTTCAGATGTGAAAACGCTTATTTACGAAAAGTAAAAACGTACGAAAACGATCACCCCACAAACCTAAAGCCACATTTTGTGATAAAATTAGCCCCCAGAAGAACAGTAACAACGCTCCTAAAACATCTAGACAACGTTATTTTAGACATCTCTTAGACATGTTTCATTGCTCACGTTCTTACACAATAAAAGACCCACACAATATTATATGGAGCTTAAGAGCTGACATAAAGCTGGCATTTTAATCTGCATTTTGTATATTTAAATGTATTTATTAATTAATTTACCAGATTTTTTTTATACATTTTTGATTAAATATTTGGTGTAATTCATATTTTTTAATCCATTTAAAAAATAGGTGGTACAATTTGCTGAATAATAATAAAAAAAACAAAATAAAACAACAATTTATGATTTTAAGATTGAAAGAAAAATCAGATCCAGAACATTTCTAATAAATAAAAAAATCAATATATTTGGATTAAATGTTTTGTTTAGGCAAAATGTGAAATTTCTGGTCTTCCCAAGAAAAGTTAAGTGAATAATTGTATTTCTAAATTACATAAAATGGATAAGATTTGAATTATGGATCTAAATTTTTGTTTTTAAAATCAGGATCTGTTCCTAAAATCTTAAAACTCCAAATTATATTTTGAAATGTATTTTTTTTAAAGCAAATTTTACCACCTCTAAAATTTAAAAAACAAAAAAGCACAGTACATTTTAAATAAATACATAATAAATTATTAAATTACACCAAATACATATTCCAAATGTATTCAAAATCAAGTAAATGTAATTCAAATATACATAACTCAGTGTTTAAAGACTTAAGCCATCTGATAAGCTCCACAGACTGCAGCGCACAAGTTTTCACGAGTCATTAACGCACCAATATCACGACTAAAGGAGCTTCCCACCCACTGGATACAGTACAGAGGAAAAACTGCATTGTGTAAAGTTAATTTTTCCAGTGAAAAAAAAAAAAAAAAAAAAAAAACAATCGCTGTTCGTGGTCTAAGGATTAAGCCTGGGATTACATTGGCACTGTAAAATTATCAAAATTTAACATCTTTAATATTAGAATTATCATTATCTATGACTGTATAAAAGCATGGAAAGCATAACGTCTCCAGGAAGTAAAGCCACCACAGGTCTAGTGCCCCTGGTGGCTGGTTGCAGTACTGTGTGTTGTGTTCAACCATCACCATGTTTTAAAGTTTTAATGACAAAACCAACCAGTGTTTAATTCCAATAGGTTGTTTTACCACATTGTTATTTATCGCTTTTCACCCAGAAATCAGGTTTAAACGGTTTTAAGAAGGAATTAAGCGATTAGTTGATTGGAACAAATTTCTGTATTACATGACTTAGCTGAGTTGTAGTCTAGAGTTGCAACGATCTAGACTAGTTAATTAGTTTAATCATATTATTTTTGAGTATTGATCATATTATTGTGCTCTAAATTGAATTTCTGGCTTTGATTGTCCTCATATATATTAATATTTTGGACTTTTGGGACTTATTATTTTGGTTTTAGACCCAAACTAATAAGAGCATTACTTGGATCCACTGAACCGTGATCCGGTTTGTTTGTAGTGTGAAAACTTTTTTCAGATAATTATACAATTATAGTAAGTTGAGACAGGCTATCGTTACTTGTTACACTCGTTAAACAATAGAAGAAGAAAAAGAAGAGGTGCTGTGCTGAAATCCGACTTGCTAGGTGTGGTATAACAGATTGCAATGCAGGTGATTCTGTATCTACTGTAGCTGTAGATTAATCCTTATTCATAAACAGAAATAAAAGAAATAGGTTGCATTAACAGAAAAATACTAGTTTCTAGCTGCACTGTAAACTCAATGAAGGCGGGCTGAGACACTGAGCTTGGTCTTGGCAAAAAAAAAAAAAAAAGGCAAGTCTATTAAATGAGTAAAAAGGTGGCATTTTTGGCAGCTTTCTCTTCTATAGTCTTAAGTTGCAACTATCTAGACTAGTTTATCAGTTAATCATATTATTATTGATTATTGATCACGTGTTATTGTGCTTTAGGTTGCATTAACAGACAGTTACCGTACTCTGTAGATCTGTAGTTCTTTGTTGTAGTTTCTGGCTGCATTAAACTCAATGAAGGCGGGCTGAGACACTGAGCTTGGTCTGGGAGAAGGGGGAAAGTCTATTAAATTAGTAAAAAGGTGGCATTTTTGGCAGCTTTCTCTTCTATATTCTTATGTTGCAACTATCTAGACTAGTTAATTAGTTAAATCATATTATTATTGATTATTGATCACATGTTATTGTGCTTTAGGTTGCATTAACAGACAGATACTGTACTCTGTAGATCTTTAGTTCTTTGTTGTAGTTTCTGGCTGCACTGTAAACTCAATGAAGGCGGGCTGAGACACTGAGCTTGGGAAGTCTATTGATTAAGTAAAGGGTGAAATTTTTGGCAGCTTCATTTCTATAGAACAGGGGCCATGCTTTTATACAGTCATTGACTTATACCGTTTTTAACAAGCTGCAAACATATGTAGAAAAAAGCAGAGGAGAGCCTTGGGACGTATTGAAGATGCTTCTGGAGCTTAGAACCTTAAAATCTTGGAACATTGTCCACAAATTCGTGCTCCAGGTCTGAATACTGTGATAATGATCACATTTATCCACTGTTTGGACTTTTGAGACTTATTAGTTTGGGTCTGAAACTAAAATAGTACTATCCAGAACAAATGACCAACATCTCCATATTCCATTTAATTTTAAATAGGAAATAAACATAAAGCTCTGCAAAAATGAAGAGAGCACTTCAGTTTCTGAATCAGTTTCTCTGATTTTGCTATTTATAGGTTTGTGTTTGAGTAAAATGAACATTGTTGTTTTATTCTATAAACTACAGACAATGTTTCTCCCAAATTCCAAATAAAAATATTATCATTTAGAGCATTTATTTACAGACAATGAGAAATGGCTGAAATAAACTCAAATAATGCAAAGAAAGTTCATATTCATATTAAAGTTTTAAGAGTTCAGAAATAATCAATATTTGGTGGAATAACCCTGGTTGGTTTTTAATCACAGTTTTTTTTTCATGCATCTTGGCATCATGTTCTCCTCCACCAGTCTTACACACTGCTTTTGGATAACTTTATGCTGCTTTACTCCTGGTGCAAACATTCAAGCAGTTCAGTTTGGTGGTTTGATGGTTTGCTATCATCCATCTTCCTCTTGATTATATTCCAGAGCTTTATAATTTGGTAAAATCAAAGAAACTCATCATTTTTAAGTGCTCTCTTATTTTATTCCAGAGCTGTATTTCCACCAGAATCGTGAAACCACACGTCCTTTAGCTCTCCTCAGCTTGATCTGGCACCTACTTAAACACACTACAGCACTACAGATAATCCTGCTGAAAAATAAGATAGGGAAGTAAGTTAATCATCGGAAATCAGCATAAATCAAAATATTAAAAGGCCACACTTCTTTACTTCAACCTTAATTTACAAACTCACGTCCCACTCAAAATAAAAAACACCCACTCCAGAAAAATTTAACAAAAACAACATAACACTACAATTCAGAGATTTAAGGAAAAAAAGGAAATCAATCAAACGAACACATTTCACAAATAACTTTTCAGGTAATTTTTACACTCTTTTACACTCTGAATTATTATCATCATGTTCCTGATAAGCAGTGAGGAAATATATCAAAACTATATCGACTATATGACCTCTGAAAGCATTGGCAGGTGGATATTGTTCTCTCGTCCCGTGTATTTTGACCTTTTAAAGCGTTGACCTACAGTATCACATGTAATACCCTAATACACACATAATAGATTAGAGTATGGCGTACAGCATTTCTCGTAGAACTGAAAGAAATGTAATTCACACAAGGACACAAACGCAGACGCTTTGAGATACGCAGAGAGACTGGGTTTACGTTAGTTTTGTAGTTATGGTGTAACAAAAACGTGTTGCGACGTATTTGGCGTATAGTAACGAAAACGCGAGCTGCATTCTGAGCATTTCCACAAGGGGGCAGTAAAATGCAGGCGAAAATGCTTCGAGATACTGAGACTCGGTGCTCGATGCTTTAAAATACGCAGACTGGGTTTTCGTAAGTTTTGTAGCTATGGTTAAAAATGTGTTGCGATGTATTTGGCGTAAAGCAACAAAAAAACGTGAGCTGCATTCGTAGGGGGCACTAATAAACAGACGTTTTGAAATACACAGACTGGGTTTTCGTAAGTTTTGTAGCTATAGTAAAAAAACGTGTTGTGACAAATTTGACATAAAGCACCGTAAACACGATTTGCATTCTGAGCACTGCCACAAGGGGGCACTAAGATTCAAATGCAGACGCTCTGGTATACGCAGACTAGGTTTTCGTAAGTTTTGTAGCTATGTTTAAAAATGTGTTGCGACATATTTGACGTAAAGTAGCGAAAACGCAAGCTGCATTCTGAGCATTTCCACAAGGGGGCAATAAGAAACAAACACAGACGTTTTGAGATACACAGACTGGGTTTTCGTAAGTTTTGTAGCTATAGTAATAAAACGTGTTGCGAAAAATTTGACGTAAAGCAACGTAAACACAATTTGCATTCTGAGCACTGCTATCTTAAGCCCTTTTCGGATTAGTTTCTTAGGGTGACGTCTGTGAAAAATATTTCACATTTCTACTCCTGCATCCGGACTGCAACTGAAAAAAGGAGGACCAGTGAGTTTTTAGGCTTTAGTTTTTCTCAGTCACATGACATTGTGAAGTTCAGTAGCTCCTCCATTTCCACTCGCTGTTGTGTTTTTTAACGTGGATCTCTGTGGAAACGTGCGCTCAAAGTGTAATTACGGTGCACGGCAGTTGACAAATAGCTATTTTATTAAACATGAGGAGACGAAACTCAGAGATGTGGATCCGGACAGGACTAAAATTACCGGAGGAGCACGGAGTTCAGAGAAAAACAGTAAATAATTCAGCCTGTAATTTATTTTCTTTCAGAGGACGTCTGAGAAAAACACGTACATGATCGTTCTGGACGGGAATAAAATCACAGAGGATTAAAAAAAAGAGACAATTACCCCAGAACCACCTAAGAAACTGATCTCATCCAGATAGAGCTTTAGAATAAATATAGAACCGTATCATATTATTCGCTCAGTTATAGTTTGAGTCCTTGTGTGAAGAGCATTTCAAGCTTAAGCTTCATATTCCCACGGTGTTTTATACATTTTGGTCAGCTCGTATTTAACCGTACAAGTTTCATGTTTTACATTTTGGCTTTTTTTAAGAAAGGTAAAGTTCAGAAAACATTTAAACAAGGAAAATAAAAAACGACGGACGTCTGAAAGGCTAGACAGCACTTGGTAAGGCTACTGAACACAGAACATTCTGTTAAAGTACAGGATCTACAGCTGCAGGGAGGAGAAATGGCACGTCTGACAACAGGGTATAAAAAACGCAATCAATCAATCCTAGAAATGTTTAAGTATAAAATCCTATTTACGAAACATGGCAACATAGCTATATATCCTTCTATACACAAAACGCTAGCTACAGCTCGCTCATCCTCTTTCAAGTAAATGATCAAACACCACTGAAGTCTACGCATCATGTATAATCGCTATCTTATCGCTACCGCCTCGTTCTGGAGTCGCCGTAATCTCGATCGGAATATAATGCAGCGTAACGAGGACTAACGTACAGAGCGACACTCGACTTCAGTGATGTATTGTGAGGATCGTGTTAAGGAGGATTGATCAGCATATATACATATCGTCAGTTACGCAAATTCTTTTTTATTATTTATTACCTTTTTTTTTAAATGGCAACGATAGTCAATATAAAAATATTTTATTCCGAGTTCAGCGGATTTCTATTGGTCCATTTATTATACAAATTTGACACATTGTTAATTAGGGGAGCACTGGGGTGAAAATGTGAAATCTAAAAAAATTAAGGTGTATTTGGCAAAATTCTGAATACCCAATTTTCCCCACAACTGAACAAAACTACAGTTTTAAACGTATTGACTGAACACTGAATTTTTTAACTGGTTTAGTTGGTTGCTTGATTTGATTCAATTAGAGAATCATATAGAACACACAATTGTACAAAAAAAACTTCAATTGAATTATTTTGGTTGCCAAATATTTAGTGTATCCCTACTATGCAAATCCAGATTCAAGTTCAGTATAAAATATTATCTTTACTTCTCATATATTTATTCAGCCGTTTAGCCATTTCATTATTTTCAGCTGTATTCATGATTTTGGTTGCCAAATATTCAGTGCATTTCAACTATGAATCAAATCCAGATTGAACTGAAGTCTTTTGATTTAAATTTAACTATGTTGGTTGCCAAATATTCAGTACATCCCTACTACGCATTAAATCCAGATTCAAGTTCAGTATAAAATATTAGCTTTTCTTTTTATTTAGCTTTTTTTTGCCATTTCGTCATTTTCAGCTGTACTCCCGAGTTTGGTTGCCAAATATTCAGTGCATCTCAACTATGAATCAAATCCAGACTGAACTGAAGTCTTTTGACTTCAATTGAGTTATTTTGGTTGCCAAATATTCAGTGCATCCCTTCTACGCATAAAATCCAGATGCAAATTTAGTATAAAATATTAGCTTTTCTTTTTACTTATTTATTGATTTCTTTTTTTTTTTTTTTGCAATTTTGTCATTTTTAGCTTTATTCTCTAGTGTATTGCTAATTTTGGTTGCCAAATATTCAGTGCATGCCTACTACGCATTAAATTCAGATTCAAATTCAGTATAAATATTATATTATCTTTGCACTTATTTATTCAGCCATTTTGCCATTTTGTAATTTTCTGATGTATTTTCTAGTGTAATCCTAATTTTGGTTGCCAAATATTCAGTGCATCCCTACTACGCATTAAATCCAGATTCTAATTCAGTATAAAATAATATATATATATATATATATATATATATATATATTTTTTCACTTATTCAGTCGTTTTGCCATTTTGATATTTTCAACTGTATTTGTATCTGGTGTATTCCTAATTTTGGTTGCCAAATATTCAGTGCATCTTAACTATGAATTAAATCCAGATTGCAATCATACCAAAAATTTCAAACTGGAGAAAAATATAAAACGTTTTGCACAACAGTGACGATACGTACGTAAATGTATGTACACAAATCACTGGAAAAATACTATCTATCATCTATTTATTCTAATTCAAGCAAAGCTACACGGCCTCGTCACGGCAAGAAGAGACTCAGGTCTGTGCAGAGATGACTCTTATTTGTTTATCTGTTTTACTGTGGCTCTTAGTATTTAAGCAAATAAGCGAAGATTAAATAACCGAAACGAATCAGTAAGAGAAAGACGAGCAACGATTTTCTGATTGATCTGAATGACATTCATAAAGACGACATCGTACGATAAAACAGCGCGAAATGATTAGTATTCTTATTCTTACGGTCGATTTATACACATTCAGCAGTTACAGAGCCAGCATAAATGGCTTTATAACTAGCTGTAAGGTTATAGAATATATTTATATGTATTTCTATATGTATTTATGAGACAGTTTAGTGGTATTTATAGATATACTGTGTATGCAGCTCTGAGAGTTATTGAGTTACTGAGTCTATGCATCTTAAACATGTATAAAAGTATCAGTGTGTGAGAGACATGCCAAAACTCAAAGCTCAATATGACCTTAACATGTGGGCTTCGTTCACAAAGCAGGGAAAAGTGGACAAAATCAGATTTTTCCCACCAAATTTCATGTTTATTTTTAAATGTGATCTACATCTGAGATTCACAGTGCTTCATGTGAAGTTTCGGTTTCATTCTTCTCCAGCATCACAGGATCTATCAAGGATCTATCGAGTTCCAGTGTCTATTAAGTACTTAGCCACGCCCACTTATTTGGCTTTTGTTTAACTTTTTAAGCTTCATATTTTCAGTAATTTTTGCAGCAACACTCTAAACTAAGAAACGTTGGTGACACTTAAGTGACAATAAGGGTACATTCATTTACAGTACCTACTACAGAAAGTTTTAACTAATTATTAATTCACACTAGTTAAGACATAATTAATCATTACAACATGTTTTAACTAATGTCTCAAATCATTATTATTTATATATATATTTTTTATACAATTGAATAATGTTTAATAATGTATTAACTAGTCTTCATTAATGATTAGTTAAGGCATAAATTAACTATTTAACAATGTTTATTACTGTCACAAGTGCTGTTATTATACGTTTCTTTTTACATTTTGTACACTTTTGCCTTCTAATTCAGATTAAATAGAAACATCCGTGCAAATATTTATTTATGGGGTCTGTTAGATCACTACTGAACCCCTTACTCAAATCTATTGTATTGCTTTTCATTTTCCTTTACATAGTGGCCCAAATCAGAACATAATTACATCTGAAAATATCAGATTTAGCCTGTTTTAGATGTTCACAATTCAACACATCTAATGAGAAAAATGTAAAAGATTTGTGACACTTTTACCTGCTGTGTGAACGAAGCTTTGTACTCCTTATAAGAACCTATTAGTAGTATCTCTTATCTTAAGTCTTAAACAAAAACATCTACCAAAGTAATATAAAATTACTTAATGCTTAGTTAAAATATTCAGCTTACGATTAAAGATCAGAAAAATATCTTTCATAATTAGTAATATGAACTGAGCCTGCATAAGAGGTTCCTATGCACTGTATTAACCTAAACTATTATTAACCATATAAACTGTTTTATACAGTCTATTACATCTAATGCTTCTTAACCCAGGTCCTGGAGGCACCCTGCCCTGCACATTTTAGTGCGTATAGTTCCATTTACATATAAATTTCAGTGTCGAAGCAGAGTTTAAAGCATGTCAGCACACTAATTCAATCAATACTCAATACATTTAGGGGAAGTCTTTAAAGTTTACAACTAGTTTGAGCATCGTTCTCTTGTGTAGGTACAGATCCCTCCTTCAGAAAAAGTCTGCTGGCTAATCCTGCTGTGTACTGTTTTCCTTCAGCTGATCTAGTGGGCAGGGCTCTAATTAGCCGCTAATGGCACTATACCTTAGCTGTTTCGCCAATTAGAGGTGAGTATATCGGACTGTAGCCTGCTGCTAAACTCCGGCTTGCACTGCTGGAGCAGCACTAGCACTAGCCACTAACAGCGATAAATATATTGGACTGTAGCCTGCGCATTTACCTCAGTATAGCGCTTATGGTTAGCTGCTAATGCTGCTGCACCAAGCCAAATAAACTGTTTTCAGAAGATAAATCTGTGTAGATTAACATCCAGAGCTCGTTTAACTTTAAAAGAAAGTGTTTTTTCTTTTAAAAATTACAGTTTTGTTTACTTAGCTTAACTTAACTTAGTTACCCCCACACCACCACCCAGCGGCTGAATCTGAGATTTGCTGAATTAGAAGGAAAACATGGTGACATCCCTATTCCTTACTAGTGTTGCCTAATGTGCTCTTTAATCCATTGCTCCTTTTAATGTGAAAAATACGGTAATAAATAAAAAATCTTCAAATTAGACGACTATCAAAATAGTCATTAGTTGCAAACCCTAAATGAAACGCAGCATTCAATAAATCCAATAAAACATACAGGGCAGGGTGTTTCCCAAGTTTCCCCAGGGCTGAGAAGCACTTTTCTTAGTTTTCTTACTGTAATCCTACTGTAACGCGCATTTATACGATTAAACCCAATCAAATTCCAGCCTCGACCACGAGTAACCAGTTTCACATGGTCTTCTCTCAGTGTTTGGTTGTCTTCACAGCACCTATCAATAGGTAGAACAGCCAGAACCTTAGTTAGTGATGGAAAAAAAGTGGTTGTGCAAAAAAAGCGCTTCTTTTATGACTGATGTCTGTTTACAGTGTGTTTGTGTAGGCGTAGATCTGTGTGTGTAACAGAGGCAAAATATAATGTAACAGAAGAAGAGTGTATGATTCAAAGGCAAACACCAAAAGGCTTCGTTATGTGGAGTGTGTGTGTGTGTGTGTGTGTAAATGATGTGTAAATGATGTGTGTAATGAAGTGTAACAGCGTAACATGTGAAAGTTAGGGGTGTAACGATACAAGTATCACGATTTAGTGTGTATACCTCACATTATGGAGTGTAACTCGTGGTTTGCAGTAACTAATCAGGTCTAATGTAACACGTAACTAATTTCAAGCAGGAAGATTTCAAGCAGGAATCTGGGAAATGTAGTAGATTTACAAGTATCTGTAACTGTATGGTAATTTCAGTTTTCTCTCTTTTTCCTTTTCTGATAGTGAGAATGAGTCATATACCTTAGTTTACTCTTTACGTTTTATCTCTCCATATTTTTTTAAGAGTTATTCAGAGTAGCATCACAGCACTAACGCTCGGAGGAAAGAGCAGCGACTCAGTTCTGATACATCAGCTCACAGATGCAGCCTTGTGCGGATCCACATCACCCTAGGACTGATGAGGGGAAAGAGCGCCATCTACTGTACCCACCCAGAGAGAGCAAGACCAACTGTGCTCTCTCAGACTCCGGCAGCTGATGGCAAGCTGCATGACTGGGATTCCAATCTTCTGAACATAGTGTCAGCTTTTTTATTTGTTAACAGACCGCACTTAAGCACATTTAATACTGCAGTGCAGCACAAGCTATTGTAGCTATTGTTTCCTTTACATTTAATTACATTTAAATATTTATTTTTTGAAAATATATTTATTTGTATTTATTTCGTTTTCTTTATATATAGTAACCAGCCCCCCTAATCTAAACTTACATGCAGCTTTTATATTAAACAGTGAAAACATAATTGCTTATATTTCAGTAAAAAAAAGTCTAAATCTAATCTATCTAATGAGATTTACTAAGGCAGCTTTTATATGTGAAGATCTACAATCTCTATTGTCCAATTTTTAAAACTGCTGTAAAACAGTAATTCTAACAGTAAAACTAATACGATTAATCTCTAAGCAAATTTGGGGTATTTTTGCTATGACAATATTCTTTTTGATATTATTTTAGGGTCATATTGCACAATTCTACTACACTGCATGATTAAGTGTTCAATATTTTTAGTTATTCAGTCGAACAAATAATTTTTTAACCAATAATTCCCTATCCAAACACTGATCTGATACTTACACAGACCTAAATCTTACTTTTCCCACATTTCCTGCAGTGCAAAAGCATCCAAAATTGTATATAAGAGATTATACACCATTACAAACCGTGACTTCTATACCGTTACACCCCTAGTGTGTATATATATATATATATATATAAAATTTTCAAAGAGATTACAGTGTAACTTGTAATGTGTAAGTGTAATGTTTAAAGTAAGGAGTGTAAAGTGTAAACCATGAACTGTGGAGTGTGTGCATGTGTGTACTGTATGTGTATATATGTACAGGGGTTGAACAATGAAACTGAAACACCTGTGATCATTTTAGTGTGGGATTTTAGGTTTCATGGCTAAATTGGAGCAGCCTGGTGGTCAATCTTCATTAATTACACATTGCACCAGCAAGAGCATAAAGAGTGTGAAGGTTCAGTTAGCAGGGTAAGAGCATAGTTCTGCTCTAAATATTGCAATGCACACAACATTATGGGAGACATACCAGAGTTCAAAAGAGGACAAATTGTTGGTGCACGACTTGCTGGAGCATCTGTGACCAAGACAGCAAGTCTTTGTGATGCATCAAGAGCCACGGTATCCAGGGTAATGTCAGCATACCACCAAGAAGGATCAACCACATCCAACAGGATTAACTGTGGATGCTGTAAGAGGAAGCTGTCTGAAAGGGATGTTCGGGTGCTAACCCGGATTGTATCTAAAAAAACAACATAAAACCACGGCTGATCAAATCACGGCAGAATTCAATGTGCTCCTCAACTCTCATGTTTCCACCAGAACTGTCCGTCACCACAATAAATTATTGTGCTCTAAAACCAGGTGTTTCAGTTTCATTGTCAAACCCCTGTATATGTATGCATGTGTGTGTGTGTGTGTGTGTATATGTGTGAGAGAGCAAAACGTCTCTTTTGCATGTACTGCATAAGTAAGGCTGACCTAGGAAATAAAAACTGCATATGCGAGTGCGATGTCCGTTCAGACAGACACCAGCAACAGGTGAAGACACTAAAGATCCAGCTCCTCCTCCGCCAGACAAGCCGAGACGTCCTTACAGAGAGACCTACAGTGTTTCAGGGGGAGGAAATAAGAGGCAGGTTCCTCCCCGTAGCTTCAATATATATATGTGTGGAGTGCCAGCTTTCGGAGCTCACCAGCCAACCGGGCTGCGGAGATGAGAGTGAGCAGAATAAAAAAAAATAATAATACAAATAATATTAATAAAAAAAGAGAAAAAGAAAAGAAAACAAAGGCATCCATTTGAACTGGAGCTCACTTCCGTTCAAGTATTTCAAATTGTGGAGTTTTCCATTTTTTGCGCTTTTTGAGAGAGTTCTATACATTTTTGTCGCAGGGTTCAAGAGTTCAGAAGTTCAGAAGTTAAGAAGTACAGAAGTTCTTCCACAGGGCTTCACTCTGGGGTTTTTTATGCTTGTTTGTTTTTTTTGGACACTGTTATATACCCCGAAACAGGGTAAAAATGGCTTCTCTGTGCAGGAAAATGAAGGAAAATAGTGAAAATGGTGAAAAGGGGAGGATATAAAACAGATCTGAAAGCAAAACGCTCACAGCAGTTGGCGCTGGATCAGCTGGATAAGAGGCTGCTCGTCAGTATTGCTGTCAAACGCTGTTGGTGTATTATTTCTCCCGCGCTGCTCATTATCTCTTCTCTCAAGACCGTAGTTTTATTTAATCTGTGGCTGATCGTTGCTGATTCAGTCTCCAGCGAAGATGAAGATGAAGGTGGAGGTGAAGGTGGAGAGCTCCAGCAGGAGCTGAAGGAGATGAAGGCTGGTCCCCTGTGCGGAGGTGTGAGGTAGGAGAGGGGTCTGGCACCGGCAGGAGGTTACTGGGTTTTCTGAGCCCACTTCAGGTCGTCTGATCTGGGCTTCTCTCCAGTCAGGCTCTGGATGACGTCCTCCAGGTTCCTCCAGAAACCCATCTTCTCCAGCGGGTAGTTCAACCAGCCTGCATATATAAATATACACACACACATATATATACAAATACATTTTACAATGGACAACCAAAGAGTATGGGTACAGAAACACTGTAAGTAAGTAGGGATGCACTGCATATGTGGCAACCAAAATTATTCAATCAAAAATTTGTATAATAGAATAAATCTTTATTAGGAATGTAAGCACTGATGTAAATCTTTAAATAGAATGGCTCTACTGAAGAAACCTCCTGATCAGAATGGCATAAATGAGGTAAATCTATGATTAAAATGGCAATACTGAGGTATATGTCTGATTAGAATGGCACAACTGAGGTTCATCTGTGATAAGAGAAGCACTGCTTGAGTAAACGTCTGATTAGAATGGCACTGTTGAACATTTATCATTAGACTGAAGATTCTAAAATACTAAATATCTGAACGACAATACTGAGGTAAATATATAATAAGAAAAGCACAACTTATGTAAATGTATGATTAGAATGGTACTACTGATGTAAATGTTTGATTAGAACGGCACTACTGATGTAAATGTTTGATTAGAAAATCACTACTGAGGTAAAAGTATGATTAGAATGGCAATACTGATGTAAATGTCTGATTAGAATATCAATATTGATGTAAATATATGATTAGAACAGCACTACTAAAGGAAATATATAATTAGAATAGCACTGAAGTTCATGTATAATTAGAAAAGCATTCTTGAGGTAAATGTATGGTTACAATAGCACTACTGATGTAACTATAATTAGAATGGGACTACTGATGAAAATATATGATTAGAATGGAAGGCTGTGGTAAATGTATGATTAGAATAGCACTACTGAGTTTAATGTCTGATTAGAATAGCACTACTGAGGTAAATATATGATTAGAATGGCAATACTGGGGTAAATGTCTGATTAGAATAGCACTACTGAAGTAAATGTATAATTAGAATGGCAACACTGAGGTAAATATATGGTTAGTAAAGCACTACAAAGGTAAACATATGATTAGGAAAGCACTACTGAGGTACATGTATTTATTAGAACAGCAATACTGAAGTAAATATACGATTAGAATGGCACTAAAACACACTATCATGTTATATATATATATATATACGTATATATATATATATATATATATATATATATATATATATATATATATATATATATATATATATATATACGTATATATATATATATATATATATATATATATATATATATATATATATATATGTGTGTGTGTGTGTGTGTATATATAAAAGCTGTGTAAAAGAAATTTCATTATACATCCGTGTTCACTGCGTACCTGTGGTGATGCAGAAGTAGGTCTCGTGAGGAGATACGTGGTGAACGCGGTGGTGTTTGCGGGGGAGGATGATGTGGCAGTCCTGCAGCAGTGTTACCCAGCGGGGCAGCCCAAAATACGTATGAGACCACTTATGGATCTGATTGGTCAGCGTCACAAAAATGGCCAGAGCGTACAGGTAACAGTACAAGGGGTAGGTGTGATAGATCTCCCCTGAAAATCACAAGAAAACTATGTTATTTTTAACATAAACATATTAAAATGGAAGTAATGGAATTAATACATTTATGACCCTGATATACACAGAACTGCAGTCCATTTGGCATGCCAAATATCAAATGTATGGGACAGCAAATCGTATTGTGTCCCATGACTTTTGCCATGTCCAGTGGAGGCTTTCTTTTTATTTTCCTACATAGGAAATGAATAGTAAAGTGATCCAGATTATGAAGGAACACATAAGGAATCATGTAGTAACTTAAAAACAGTGTTAAACAAACCAAAATACATATATATATATATATAAATCAAGATATTAAACAATGACGTCATTAGCCCCGCCCCCACCCACGTGCTGTCTCGCGTTTGGACCAATCAAAAGCTGAGTCAGCGCTGAGCACTCAAAACCCGAGGAAAACAGCAAAGCAACAGTAATCGGCCCTTTAATCACACATTTAAACGGGTTTTTAAAAGGTAAATTAGAGCGTTTGTTTTCTGGGATTAAAAGCGTGAATTCAGCTGTAACTGGAAATATCTGCGCTGCAAAACTGTGCTGGACTGAGGTGCACAGCTTTCTACACGCGTTCACGTTTACAAGCACGTGGCCAACCATGTTGATGGAGGCCATGCGGTTACCTCGTGTTTACTCCTGCCCCCTTCCCCCATGCGCTCCCCCTTCGTGCTTCTCAGGCAGCAGCAGCCTGTCACTCACACAGACACAGAGACAGCGCTGTGTATCTACAGTACTTCTTGTGTCAAAAATCTAAATATTGCAACATGACGTGTTTGATTAAATTGCTCTAAGTGACATCACACGTCCAGTGATGTGACTATTGTGACTTATTGTGCATGCGCACATCAAGATGACTATGCTTAAACAATATATCGTGCAGCCCTATGGACTCCTGATCTTCCTTTTCTGGGGAGGTCCTGATCAGTGCCAGTATCTTCATTATAATGTTTTTGATGGTCTTTGAGGTGACTGCACTTGAGAATATTTTTAAAGTCTGTGTAACCCTTTTTCTTCTTTATTTAGTTGAGTAGTTGTTGATTCTCATAATCTGGATTAGAACTAGTGCTGGACGATATGGCCAAAATTTATATCACGATATATTCCTTAAATTTCGGTCGATACGATATAATTTCGATATCGATAAATACTTTGAAGGCCTCAGAAAAAGAATCCCTGCAATCTCTGCAGCTTGCACTGCAAATTTAAATTATTATTTAACTGTGTATTTGCACTTTTTGTATCAATCTATCTAATGGAAATCTGTACCTACTACTGTATGAAAATGTTTTTTAAGTCTTTGAAACCTCCTTTCACAAAAACTTTAATACTTTAGAAATAAAAGTAGTCAAAATAAATCAATGCTCAATTTTATTTGCATATAGCAAAATAATAACATGACATCCCTGTCAAACATAAGCCTATATAACTATTACAAATAAAAATAACTTTAAATGACAACAGAGGCAGAGCTTCTTATTCATTGTAAACAAATTTAACAGATTAAAACAAAAGTGTTTTAACTAGGATATATAATACAAGAAGCCTTTATATACATAAAAGCAACAAGATTTTCCCGTCAAATAAACAAACCTATAGGATTTTTCAACTATAAATAACTTAGTGACAGCATAATCTATTAAAGTGCTTCAGCCAGAATACAAGAGGTATTCAACATGATATCAACGGCAAATAAACAAACCTAAAGGATTCATAAACTTTAAATAACTTAGTTTCAACATAATCTATTAAAGTGCTTCAGTCAGTATAAGGAAATATTGTATGTAGTGAAGATGCTTGAGGTGGTGGAACAGATTAGATGTATTAACGTTACGCTGCTTGTCGGCTCCACTCAAAGCCGCAAAGCGGCAAGCGAGCGGACCCGCGGCTGGGCGAGCGGAGCCGCGGATGAGCGAGCGGAGGCGCGGATGAGCGAGCGGACCCGCGGCTGGGCGAGCGGAGCCGCTGATGAGCGAGCGGACCCGCGGCTGGGCGAGCGGAGCCGCGGATGAGCGAGAGGAGGCGCGGATGAGCGAGCGGACCCGCGGCTGGGCCAGCGGAGCCGCGGACGAGCGAGCGGACGCGCGAATGGGCGAGCGAAACAGCGGCTGACCGAACCGAGTCTACCCTAGCCTTGGATCCGCTCGTCCCGGCTCCGTTTCGAGACATTTTAGATGCGTAGCGGAGCGGACCAGAACCTAACCTAGCCTAGCCTAGCCATTTTAACCTAGCCTAGCCTAGCTTATCTGGCTACGTGCCTGTGTGATTGCGTCATCACGCACTGAGGTAGCACAGCTATGGGGGCTGAATGTGTTTGGCTCTGCGGCGAGCTGACGCCAGTAAAAAACGCCTGTCCGTGACAGATTCTGTACATAATACATATCGATATACCACAAAAGTGATATCACCGTTATTGAAACATTTCTTATCGCGATAAATACCGATATCGAATTATTGTCCAGGCCTAATTAGAACATTACTCAAATATTCACTATTCACTGTATACCTGTAACTCTACCTCTTCACTACTTTACTTTAACTGATGCTCTCAAACACTTTATTAAGAGACAAGAAATTCAAGTAATTAACTCTTGATGAGTTCAGCACAGCTGTTAACTGAAAGCCTGAATTCCAGGAGACTCTACCTCATAAAACTGAATGAGAAAATCCAGCAGAGATGTTCAAAACTGATCCTCTAAACAAGAGGAGCTACTTTCAAGAATCTAAAATATAAATCATATTCTGGTTTGTTTAACACATTATTAATTTAATGGCACCCTATGAAACTGCTGGTCTAAAACTGCATCCTCTGTTACCTGGCGTGAGGGTGAGGAAGTTGAAGGCCATGTTAGCCAGAGGGACGATGGTCAGCATGCAGTTATCCCCGTTCGTCTCGATGAAGTCGTGCCGTGTGATGGCTGTGGGATCGATGTGGTGTTCCCTAAACGGTCGGATGAACGCCTGAGAGAACAGAGCGGAGGAGAAGAAACACAGTAAATGAGAACACAGAGAACCTCCAACTTTCTCCTTAGAGTCCACAGAGATCCTCACAAACATCACACAGTCTCCCAGACTGTCTCACTCTCTTTCAGCTTAAAGAGCAAAACACTTTCCTGGTGGAGAATAGGGGTGGGCAATATGGCCCTAAAATAATATCACGATATTTCAAGGTATTTTTGCGATAAAGAATATACTACTGAAAAAAAATGAAAAGTAAATTTATTATTGCATACAATATGATATGGAACACCTTTTACTGAGATATTAAAAAATACAAATATTTTATCAAATTTGTAACAGAAGTCAATTATCCAAAATGTCATGATGCACTCCAAACATCTCAAAAACATTAAGAGAGCGCTTGAGTTTCTGAATGGGTTTCTCTGATTTTGCTATTTATAGGTTTATGTTTGAGTAAAATGAACATTGTTGTTTTATTCTATAAACTACAGACAACATTTCTCCCAAATTCCAAATAAAAATATTCTCATTTAGAGCATTTATTTACAGAAAATGAGAAATGGCTGAAATAACAAAAAAAGATGCAGAGCTTTCAGACCTCAAATAATGCAAAGAAAACAAGTTCATATTCATAAAGTTTTAAGAGTTCAGAAATAATCAATATTTGGTGGAATAACCCTGATGGTTTTTAATCACAGTTTTTTTCATGCATCTTGGCATCATGTTCTCCTCCACCAGTCTTACACACTGCTTTTGGATAACTTTATGCTTTACACTCCTGGTGCAAAAATTCAAGCAGTTCAGCATGGTTTGATGGCTTGTGATATTCGTTTTTTTTTCTTGATTATATTTCATTTTGGTAAAATCAAAGAAACTAATTTTTGTGGTCATTTGCTAAAAACAGCAAAAATGTAGTACCCTGATGTAATAATTAGGGGTGGGTGAAATGGCACGTTATTTCAGGGTATAATACCGCTCACGATATTCAAAAATGCTGAGGATAATATTTCGTATAATACGAAAAGGGACACCAGTTATGGAGAATATCTTAAACAGAACAATTGCGTTGTTTAAAAGGCTGGAGAATTGAGAGTGCACAGTACAGAGAATATTAATGTTTATACTTTACATACACTACAAGGACAAAGGGTACTGGGAAAGCTGCTTTTTCATTGTTTCATCTAAAATCAAGGTTATTAAAGAGAGTTTATCCTGCATTTGATGGAATAACTGTCTCAAATTACAGTAATTAATAATGCTGCACCTACATACCTTTCCAAAAATAGGTAAATCCACCGACCCCCACGTGTCAGCGCCCCAGTGGACCAGCCCAGACGCAAAGTCTGCAGTCAGGATTCCAGCCACTGTGTTTAAACAAGTAAATACAAACACAAAAATAAACTTTTTTAATAGGTTAGATGTATTTTTGTCCAAATACCAAAAATAGTTATCAATCATTTTGCCAATTTTCACTTGCGTGTGTGACTAGAATAACTCTGCTAAAGTAGCACTGCTAAGGTACATGTATGATTAGAATGGCACTACTGAGGTAAATCTGTAATAAGTGTAGCACCACTGAGGTGTATTTAAGATTAGAATCTAGAGTTTGTACAGCAGAGCCATCTTTTTTCAACTGCAGCCAATCAATGCAGCATCATGACCTACTTACTGTACTCTCTCTCGGACTCTGGCTGCTGATGGAGAAGCAGCATGACCTGGGATTTGAACTGACATGTCATAGTGGCACCACCTTAGTATACTGGACCACTCCCACTACATTTATAAAGTGTTTTTTTTTGTTTTATAAAGCTTAAACGCGTGTTAATGCTATTTTTTTTTTTTTGCAATAGTGAATAATGTGGAAAAATGAATGAAAACCTGCAAAAAAAATTGTTCAGTTTTTGACATAAGTCTCTCCGATATGTATATGATGCTGCACATGAAACGCTGAACTCAGGCTACAGCATTAGGAGCTATAGCTAAGGAGGAGCTAACAGCTCTATTTACTCTGTTTACAGATTCTGTTTACAGAGCTACAGGGGTTGGACAATGAAACTGAAACACCTGGTTTTAGAGCACAATAATTGATTGTGGTGACGGACAGTTCTGGTGGAAACAGGAGAGTTGAGGTGCACATTGAATTCTGCGTGATTTGATCAGCCGTGGTTTTATGTTTTTTGGATACAATCCGGGTAAGCACCCGAACATCCCTTTCAGACAGCTTCCTCTTACAGCGTCCACAGTTAATCCTGTTGGATGTGGTTGGTCCTTCTTGGTGGTACCCTGGATACCGTGGCTCTTGATGCATCACAAAGACTTGCTGTCTTGGTCACAGATGCTCCAGCAAGACGTGCACCAACAATTTGTCCTCTTTTGAACTCTGGTATGTCTTCCATAATGTTGTGTGCATTGCAATATTTTGAGTAAAACTGTGCTCTTACCCTGATAATTGAACCTTTACACTCTGCTCTTACTGGTGCAATAATGTGCAATTAATGAAGATTGAACACCAGGCTGCTCCAATTTATCTATGAAACCTCCCACACTAAAATGATCACAGGTGTTTCAGTTTCATTGTCCAACACCTGCAGTTAGCGTTAGCTATCTTGTGTAAGTAACTGTAGGCTTAAATCGGATCTCCGGTTGATTCTGCATTTTGCCAAGACCTTAAATATTCACTAGGGAAGCTCGATTCGACAAGGCAGCACACCTGAGCACTTTTTTTTTTCACAAAAAACAGCTTACATAGCATTCATTCATACTAGAGACCACAACTAGACATTTTAAAATGAATAAAAAACAATGGAATGAGACCTTTAATATTTCTGGCTGTAGAATCAGCTGAGTAAATATGTGTTTAAAAAGATAGACTGCAGTTCCGTCTATATTTTAAAAGGCTATAAATTGGAATAATCAGATTTCTTTAATATCCACAGTGACTAGGCACAATTCTGTTTTCCACACTTATACCCCACACCCACAGAGCTGTGCTATAGACTGCATGCTGTAGCGCTACACAGAGAAATGTGTCAAAATGTCCAAATTTCTTCTAGAACACAAATCTGTGGCCGTGTGAAGGACAGCTGAGGCTCGGACTGAACCCTAAATATAAACCCAACTCCAGTTTCAGACTAGCTGCTTCATACACACACACACACTCTAAAATGTGCTGAGTCACTGCTGCTCATCAATACACAACAGACCCGAGGGTGTGTGTGTGTGTGTGTGTGTGTGTGTGTGTGTTACTAACCGATTCCCAGGACGATGTACCAGACATGGCCCAGGTGGAAGTGGGCGAGGAGGTGGAAGAAATTAAAGGCCATGAGCGCAAAACACAGAACCACACTGATCCATTCCTGACATCTCTTACCTAAAACCACAGAGAAAAAGAGATTATAGAGAAGAGAGTTATATTTAAAGGTGTAAAAACATATCTCCATCCATTACTCTGTAGGTAGAAGTATATTTTAGATACTATAGTTTAAAATAATTCTGTAGACGTTGAAGAATCAACTCAAGCTTTTTACTCTCTTTAAGTAAAAGTGTTTAAAAAATACTGGATTCAAAACTACTTAAAGTATAAAAGCAAAAGTAATCTAAGGGGTAAAAAAATAAAGCTATTAAGTACTAAAGCTTAGGCCACGCCCACAGAGTCCTTTAGTGCACTAAACCCTCCCCCCTCCCCAAAACACATTTTTCTAAAAGCTATAATGACTATAATGTTAAAATATTAAAATATTATGTTTAAAATATAATTTGGGATTGTGCACTAGGCTGTTCCCTGTTTAAACTGCATATATGCCCTTATATGAAATTGAATGTATTTTAGTACAATATAAATATATTAAAGATATTATATCTAGTTTGTCTGGAGTTCTCTTAAGTCTCTGCACAGATCATCTTCATACTAGACTACATACGTCTGCTATGGTCTTGCTGGAGTGTGGGTATAACCCATTGGTATTGGTAATAGTATAAACCAATAGGAAGTCAGAACGTAGAGCTGGGCGATTTAAATCGATTTTTTTCCCTACTAAAAATCAAACTAAAGATGATAAAGAAATGGTTAAAACTAGTTCTTATTTAATTTGTTTTTATTTTAAATGTTACCTTTTTGGGTAAAGTGCAACCAGAAACAAGCAAAAAAAAACTATTGTAAACAGTGAGAACATCCAGTAGCTTTTAGAAAGCTTTCTCCAACTTAGTTTAGGTACTGACACAATGCACCCTCAAACTTAAAAAATAAATAAATAAACACACTCTCAAAAAACAAATAGAAAGAATTAGGCTGCACGGGAGAGAGGGGGGGGTTGGGTGAGGAGAAAGTCAGAGAAAATTGATTTTCATAAAAACACATAGTCCTTAACTGTAAATTCGAATGAATCGATAAAATCGATGAAATCGATGAATCGCCCAGCTCTATAAGAATGGTATATGTTTATACTTCTCTACATCCAATCACAATCAGATTCACTCTATCTGGATAGAGAGATTTATTTGGATAGGGGATTTATTGAACGATGAGAAGCAAGTGTTGTGCCGAATTCAGCACCCCCGCCAGGAAAAGCACCCTCTCTCGGGAGCACGCACGTACGTCCCCTTGGCTTTAACTTTTTTTAGAAAATGAAAATACCCAAGATGCTGTTCTAAGCTACGCTGATGAAAAATAGTCATGTCACCTGCGGCCTCTCCTGAGAGGAAGTGCATTTCTTGGTGGGGGGGGGGGGGGTGCTGAATTCGGCAGCATAGAAGTGCCAAAATCTGCACCCCCGCCATGAAAAGCTCCCCCTCTCTGCAGCACGTACGCACCATCTTCTTGATAAAAAGCTCCTTAACTTTACTTAGAAATATTCTTTGGGAGGGAGCGCTTTTCCTGGTGGGGGTGCTAAATTCGGCACAACAACGGAATGAAAACAAGCCGAAATGAAACAGAAGTAACGAGTAGGGGTGCGCCATATAATATCGAACGCGATAATATCGCCATCATTTTTGAATACCGTGAACGATATTATACTCTAAAAAATATTGTGCCATATCACCCACCCCCACTTATCACATCAGGGTACTACTTTTTTCACACTGATTTCATTTTCTTTTATATATTATCTACTAGAGGCAGATTATATCTGTCCAGTATCATTTATTTTACTTTAATCCTGGATATATGGAGATATTTAGAGTGCATTATAAGTCATCACGACATTCTGGATCATTGACTTCTGTTACAAATCTGATCTCATGTAGGGGTGTGAAATAAATCGTATGCAATTATACAATTAAATTTTCATTTTGTTGCAGTAGTGTATTCTTGAAAAAAAAAATCATTAATTTATATCGCCAAGAGTATCGTTATAGCGAAAATACCTTGAAATATCGTGATATTATTTTAGGGCCATATCGCCCACCCCTAGTAATGTGGCTAATTTTATTCAAACGTAAGGAGTAGAAAGTTCAGATAATTGTGTGAAAATGTGAGAAGTAGAAGTAAAAAGTCGTCTGAAAAAGAATTACTCTGGTTATATTGATAAAACACTATAAACAATTCATAATCATGTGTGTTAAAGCTGGTCAGATTATCATAAACTTGCTTTATGAGGAGTTATAGTGACAGGTCTTCACAGTCTTAAGCTTAAAGGTACATGTGAGTAGAGTCACCTCACTTCACAGTAATAGAAACCACAGCATTACACACACCCACAACCCCAGCGTCCTCCCACTGTTTCCACTAGCACCCTGCAGAAACCAGTTTATACACAAACACACGCCCTGTGTGCTGTAAGCACAGCTTAGAATGGGTGTGGATGCTTGTGTGTATGTGTGATATTTAATTTTGGACACCTTAAATTCAGTGCTTTTCATTATTTAAAAGAAATAATCCATTGTAGATTAATAGTAAAGTCATCCAAAACATGAAAAAAGTGTTTTTTATATTTCTTATGCCATTTTCTCAGTCAGATTTATAAGATTGTGCCACCTGGAATTCAGGCTTTCAGTTAACAGCTGTGCTGAACTCATCAAGAGAGAATTACTTGAATTTCTTGTCTCTTAATAAAGTGTTTGAGAGCATCAGTTAAAGTAAAGTAGTGAAGAGGTAGAGTTACAGGTATACAGTGAATAGTGAACATTTGAGTAATGTTCGAATCCAGGTTATGAGATGCAACAACTGCTCAACTAAATAAATTAAAAAAAAATACTTTAAGGAAAAAAATGAAGGTCAGTCAATCTAAAAAGAAGAATTTCAAGAACTTTAAAAGTATCCTCAAGTGCATCACAAACAAAGACAATCAAAAATGTTACAATGATGGAACTGGCACTCATCAGGACCCTTCCAGGAAAGGAAGAGAAAGAGTTAATCAGAGTTTCCAGCCTCAGAAACTGCTAAAAGTTAACAGCTCCCCAGATAAGAGCATCTAAAAGCTTCTTCAAAGAGTATTTTGGTTTGTTTAACACTGTTTTTAAGTTACTACATGATGTGTTCACTATGTGTTCCTTCATAATCTGATAGATCACTTCACTATTTATTTACTATATTATAAAAAAATTAAAATGATAAAAACACTGAATGAGGAAGTGTGTGTCCAAACTTATGTCAGCACCTTCCCATAGACTTTATAATTAAATTTCTGTGGTTTCTCTTTCCACATCTTCACTGAGATCATTGATCATCTGAAACATCTACAGTATCTCTACAAAGAGCCTTTTATACCCACAGCACACAACACTCAGCTCAGTATCTGCCCCGCCCACTTCTGCTCACTCCGCCCGCTGTACTGAACAATACTTCTGCTGTGGTCACCATCAGCCCATCACTCCACTCCATAGACCTTCATTTATACAACTATGCGCCAGTGTGGATATTTAAAAACACTGGAATTTGGGGGGAAAACTGCATTTATTTTTGTTTTCTGAAAAGAAAACAAGTAAAAACAATGTTTTTTTCTTAATAGGGGTGAGCGATATGGCACTACAATAATATCACAATATTGTATGGTATTTTGCGTAACAACGATACTCATGACGATATGACAAAACACTGAATTAAAAAAAATAAAGAAATAAATAAAGAAATATATATATATATTTTTTTTTTTTTTCAAGAACACACTACTGCAACAAAGTAAAAATTTTATTTTATTATTGCCTACGATATAATATAGCACACCCCTAACTGAGATATTAAAAAAATACAAGAATAATAAAATAATAATAAAAATAAATAAAAATAAAAACAGTAAAAAAAGTAGTACCCTGATGTGATAATTAGGGGTGGGTCATATGGTATAGTATATAGGGTATAATATTGTTCACGATATTCAAAAATGTTCGCGATAGGGCTCAGAGTGGTCCAGAAGGCTAATCGCTGCCACTATGATCAGGAGATCGGCAGTTCAAATCCCGGTCATGCAGCTTGCCATCAGCTGCCAGAGCCCCGAGAGGGCACAACTGGCCTTGCTCTCTCTGGGTGGGTACAGTAGATGGCGCTCTTTCCCCTCATCAGTCCTAGGGTGATGTGGATCAGCACAAGGCTGTGTCTGTGAGCTGATGTATCAGAACCGAGTCGCTGCGCTTTCCTCCGAGTGTTAATGCTGTGATGCTACTCAGTCTTCACCATCCTGCTGTTGTGGTATCACTAGTGATAGGGGGAGTCCTAATGAGTGGGTTGGGTATTTGGCCGTGTAAATTGGGGAGAAACTGGGAAAAATGTTTGCCAATATCATTTTCTCTTGTCTATTCATAATTGTTATGTTTTATCCGTTATTTGATTAATCGCAGAAATTTTCAATAGAATACTTGATTACTTGATTGGTTGATGTGCCGCAGTGGAGAACACCACTGCTTGCCAGTGAGCTACCACATCATGTGTGAGACTAGGGTTCAATTCCCAATCAGGGTGACTATACTGCTCTACACCATTAAGAGTCCTTGGGCAAGACTCCTAACACTATATTGGCCCAACTATGTAACAAAATAACCTTGTAAGAGTGTCAGCTTAATGCCGCAAATAAATGTAACATGTAAATGATTACTAAAAGATTTAATAGCTGCATCCTTTTCTGCATCTACAACTTAAAATCTGCTAAACACAGGCATAAATTGCAGTATTGGAATTCCAATCAAACTAAATTCCAAATGAGAAGCTAATAAACCTGTAAAACAAGCTGAACACACTTTAACAAGGTTACCCAGCCAACCAACCAATCAGAGCACAGAACACTAAACCATAAACTCTCATCCTGTTCATTTTTACAGTTTACAGCAAGTCACACAGCGTCCTGAAGCACAGGGCAGGTCTGAGGACAGGATACACAGCGGTAAGGTCATTTTACACAGGGTTATACAGAGAGAGGCGGAAAAACCTCTGCTCGAGTGAGTGTGCACTAGTGCTACTGAACAAAAACTACACTACCAACTATGCTAACAGAGCTAAAACATTACACATGGCAAAAAATCTGAGGTAGAGTCGCATCTATTCACCCTATTTAAGAGTGTGTTTTAAAACAATACCAAGCCAGTTTACATTAAATTGTTTCTGGTCGTATCGTATGTAAAGTGAATACAGTCTAAAGTAGCTAAAAATGTGTATACTGATCATAAAGTAGCTAAAATATGCTAACCCAGCATTTTAACAGATTATTTACAGTATTTTTCAGACTACAAGGCTCACTGGATTATAATTATAAGGTGCATTAAGTGACACTAGTAAGGATGCCTATAGGGGTGTGCCATATCGTATCGTACACGATAATATCGTCAATTTTTTAAATATCGTGAACCATATAATACCCTAAAATATTGTGCCATTTCACCCATCCTATTTCCTATTATATATCTACTAGAGATAGTTTAAATCTGTCCAGTATCATTTATTTTACTTTAATCCTGGATATATGGAGATATTTGTAGGGCATTATTATTATTATTATTATTATTATCATGACATTCTGGATCATTGACTTCTATTACAAATCTGATAAAATTCTTGTATTTTTTATATCTCACTTAGGCGTGTGCAATATTATATTGTATGTAATAATTTTATTTTTTTTGCAGTAAATAGTATATTTTTGAAAAAAAAAATTACATTGTCATATCGCCAAGAGTATCGTTATCGCGAAAATACCATAAAATATCGTGATATTTTTTTAGGGCCATATCGCCCACCCCTAGACGCCTACATTAAAGTGAACAAGGGTGTCGCCATGTTTCCTGTCTAATGGGGAAGCTGGGGAAACAAATCTGCTGCCGGATGGGGCCGCTTATTTGGGTGAGAAAAGCACTACTGTTTATTTACAGTAAGCTTAGATTTCCAATCTTTTTAATTTTTCTAATATATTAAGGGTGAGTTTTTAGTGAAGTTTCTCCAGCACTAAGGCTGGGTGCAGCAGCATTAGCATTAGTCGCTTACCGCAGTGCTAGTGGAACCTAAATTCCACCTAATAGCGCTAGACTGAGGAATTCTGAGTGTTCTGATAAGCCAAGACGCTATCAGCTAGCGGTTCGACCTACGTAGCTTGTTTTAACATGGCAAACACGCAGACTACAGTCCGTTATACTCGCCTCTAAGCGAAAGAAGCAAAAAAGTTAGCGCTGTGGTTAGCGGCTAATGCTAATGCTGCTGCACCCAGCCTTAGTGCTGGAGAAACTTCACTGAAAACTCACACTTAAGACGCTGTACTTCAGCGGATTGGCTTTACTGCTCCTTAATACCTGAATGGTAAAATTTATACATAAGGTGCACTGGATTATAAGGTACACTGTTGATTTTTTGGGAAAAAGAAAGGATTTTAAGTGCACCTTATAGTCCAAAAAATATGGTAACCCTTATATACACAACATGCTTAAGCAGCTTTCACACAAAAAGATAGAAGAGTGTTGTGCCCATTAACCTTAGCTAACTTATATCCACTGTCTTTCATAGGTGGGGCGCTGCGTCTGTGGTTGAATAATAGCTCATATTTAACACATCTGCTCTTACTGTATATTTCTGTGAAGGGAAACTTTATTCTGAAGCTCCAGTGAAGTAGATGCAGAATAAATACAGTGGAAACCATGTCTGTACACTATTTCACTATTGGCATACCCAATGAGAATACAATATTGTAATACAATAATAGAATAATATCGATACTCCCCATCAGTATCAGTTTACCACATCAACAGCACTGAAAAAAAATAAAAGACCACTTAAAAATTGAGTTTCTTTAATTTTACCAAATTGAAAACCTCTGGAATATAATCAAGAGGAAGATGGATGATCACAAGCCATCAAACCACCAAACTGAACTGCTTGAATTTTTACACCAGGAGTAAAGCAGCATAAAGTTATCCAAAAGCAGTGTGTAAGACTGGTGGAGGAGAACATGATGCCAAGATGCATGAAAAAAAACTGTGATTAAAAACCAGGATTATTCCACCAAATATTGATTTCTGAGCTCTTAAAACTTCATGAATATGAACTGATTTTCTTCTCTTCATTATTTGAGGTCTGAAAGCTCTGCTTCTTTTTGTTATTTCAGCAATTTCTCATTTTCTGCAAATAAATACTCTAAATGAAAATATTTTTAGAATAAAATAAAAATAGTAGTTTATAGAATAAAATCACAATGTTCATTTCACTCAAACATAAACCTATAAATAGCAAAATCAGAGAAACTGATTCAGAAACTGAAGTGATCTCTTCATTCTTTGGAGCTGTATATACCATAACAGTATAGGCATACCATATCTGTGTGTAGACTCTGATACAGAGAAATTGATGTATTGATTGATTTATTTTGGCCAAAAGTCTCTTTAGACCAGATATTCCCGATTCTGCTTTACTAGAGATCGACCAGCACAGTCTAGCTTCCTCGCTCCTGATAACACTGAACATCATCTTCACCAGTATCTTCACGAGTCCGGTGTGCTGGACGAGGGTTGGAGCTAAAGTCCATAGAACAGCAGATGTTTTTCTCGCTGATAAAAATGGTTTAAAACCAGTAAAAATTTGAGGTTGTGCTCTGGCTGGATAAGAGCATATGCTGCCTGACTAACAAAGAGGAGGCATGAGTATTTTTCTTTTGCAGAAACACATTAATCATAGCACTCCAAACAAGAGCAGAGTAGAGCACTTATCCCAAAAATAAACTTTATTCAGTCCAAAAAAATGTGTCCACTGGACATCCTGGACACTAAAAATGCCCATTCAATGCCTAAATTCAGTGTTTTTTCATTATTTTAGGATGTTCTGCACTTTAGATTAATACTAAAGTTGACTAATCTGACGATTATTTACACAATTAGTTGATTAATCACGATTATTATTATTTTATTAAGACCTACATTTGTGCTTCCTATTACTGAGCTCCAATGAACGTTTTACTGCATTTAATGACTATTTTATTAGTTGGTTAATCTGATGGTTATTTTTTCGATTAATCAATTAATCACTATTATTTTTTATTAGGCTCCCTATTTGTGCTTCTGGTCCAATTAATGTTTTACTGCATCTAATGACTCCAGTATTAGTTGACTAATCTGACGATTATTTTTTTCCTATTATTCGATTAATCCCGATTAATGTTCATACCCTCCATTTGTGTTTTCTATTAGTGAGGCTCCTGAGCCAATTAATGTTTTACCGCATCTAATTACTATTTTATTAGTTAACTAATCTGACGATTATTTTTACAATTAGTTGATTAATCACGATTATTTTTTATTATGCCCTTAATTTGTGCTTCCTATTACTGAGGCTCACAATCTATTAAATGTTTTACTGCACCTAATGACTATTTTTAGTCTATGAACATGATGATTATTTTTTCAGATTATTCGATTAATCCTGATTAATGTTTATACCTGCATTTGTGCATTCTATTAGTAAGGCTCCCGATCCAATGAATGTTTTACTGCATCTAATGTCTCTTTCATTAGTTGACTAAACTGACGATTATTAATCGTGATTATTTTTATCATGCTATCCATTTGTTCTAATCCATTTTATGGCTGTAACTACTCAACTAATTAAAGAAAAAAATACTTGAAGAAAAAAATGAAGGTCAGTCATTGCATAAAGAAGAGTATTTTGGTTTGTTTAACACTTTTAAGTTACTACATGATTCAATATGTGTTCCTTTATAGTCTGGATCACTATTTATGTACAAATCCTCGACCATGGGAAGGAAGTCTTTCTCCCAGTTTCTCTGTGACATAGTAAACATTGCACTGTGTTTATGAAGTTCTCAGCATTCATTCAGATGTTTGAAAATGCTAAACAATGCTGTGCAACCAGTAATTCATGAACGGTTACAGAGCCACAGGCCAAAAGAGGACAAAAATAATAGGACACCTACTCATTCGTTAGTAAAAAGTTAGTCCTGCTTTAGATATAGATCTAACCAAAGCAGGGTAAACTATTTTCACATACTAGAACCTAAGAACCTAAAGCAGCTGATTAATGCATCCATTAGAAGAGGTGTCTACAAGCTTCTCGATATATATATTATAGATGCCACCACACCTTATCATGCTACTAACCAACCAAATGCATAGGAAAAATACGGTGTCCCATGACTTCTGCCTAGATCAGAATGATCTATCGAGGATATCATCACTTCTGAAGATTATATTTTTGATTAGTCGATTATTCATGATTATGGGCCCCCATTTGTGCGTCCTATTAGTGAGGCTCCCAATCCAATGAATGTTTTTCTGCATCTAATGACTGCTTTATATGTTGACTAATCTGACGATTATTTTTCTGAAAAGTCGATTAATCACCACTGTTTTTCATTAGACCCTCAACTAATCTGACAATTATTTTTCTTGTTTAGCCGATTAATCACGATTATTTTTTTTATTATTGTTAGACCACCTATTTGTGCTTCCTATTGGTGAAGCTCCTGATCCAATAAACATTTTACTGCATCTATTAGTTGACAAATCTGACGATTATGTTTATAGATTATTTGATTAATCACTGTTATACCCTCTAATTGTGCTTCCTATTACTGAGGCCCCCAATTTATTAAATGTTTTCTGTCATCGAATTACTATTTTATTAGATGACTAACCTAATGATTATTTTACGATTAGCCGATTAATCGTGTTTATTTTTTATCATACCCTCATTTTGTGCTTTCTATTACTGAGGCCCCAGATTCAATGACTGTTTTCCGACATCTAATTACTATTTTATTAGTTGACTAACCTAATGATTATTTTACGATTAGCCGATTAATCGTGATTATTATTATCATAACCTCATTTTGTGTTTCCTATAACTGAGGCCCCCAATTCAGTGACTGTTTTCCAGCATCAAATTACTATTTTATTAGTTGACTAACCTAATGATTATTTTACGATTAGCCGATTAATCGTGATTATTTTTATCATAACCTCATTTTGTGCTCCCTATTACTGAGCCCCTGATTTAATGACTGTTTTCCGGCATCTAATTACTATTTTTTTTTTATCAGAGAGAGAGAGAGAGAGACAGAGAGAGAGAGAGAGACAGAGACAGAGAGAGAGATTTTGCAGGACATTTTTGGTATACACGGTACAATTACAAAACATATTATAGGACACAATTACACAGGCAGGATGTTGTCATTTTCAGGAAATACTACTTAACCTTCCCCGGAAATAGACTTCTCCTAACACTGACTAACACTGACTTCCACATTATTCATCCTTAATAATGACTTTATCTTAAAGATACACTCTCACAACCTTTTGCTCATTTCACTGGATGAACACTGCACCGATCCCAACACCTGATTACAACCACTTCCTCCATAATCACCACCAACACCATCAACACCACCAGCAGCCTGGCTGTAGAGGAGGAACCTGGGTCACCTGGGGCGAGCTGCAGCATGCTGAGTGCTGCAATACCTGAGCTTAGCTTTAGTCTGCTCTATCTGCTCTGTGTTGCAACTGAAAACACTGTACCAGTACTCATCACATTTTTACATTCAGACAAAATACATCAGCAGTGGCCAATTCTGCTATTCAAATTATATGTCACGTACAGCTCTGGAAAAAAATAGACCTCAAATAAGCAAAGAAAAAAAATCATATTCATAAAGTTTTAAGAGATCTGAAATCAATATTTGTTGGAATAATCCTGTTTTTAATCACAGTTTTCATGCTTCATCTTGGCATCATGTTCTCCTCCACCAGTCTTACACACTGCTTTTGGATAACTTTATGCTGCTTTACTCCTGGTGCAGAAATTCAAGCAGTTCAGTTTGGTGGTTTGATGGCTTGTGAACATCCATCTTCCTCTTGATTATATTCCAGAGGTTTTTAATTTGGTAAAATCAAAGAAACTCATCATTTTAAGTGCTCTCTTATTTTTCCAGAGCTGTATAATACTATAATTTGAATGTAATCCAATTAAACAGGACTTTTAACTTAAGGTAAAATATTGATCATATCCTAAATATATATATATATGGTCGATACAATAAGAAAATGTATTACGATACGATAAAATATAAATATATTGTCCAGCTCTTTATACACAGATATCAAGATATAAGCTTTTAAGTCATATCGCCCAGCCCTACTATCAACTTATTAAAGTCTTATAACAACATGACCCACCTTTTCATACTGGAGGCTAATATTAAGGTTAATATTAATACAATAAATAATATATGTTTTATTTAACTGTTAGTTTAATCAGTCAAACACAAAATAAATAAGAATATGTTCTAAAAAGTTAATCGAATAGAAAAGCATGTATATAAATATCAGTACAAACATTCTTAATGTAGGAATACATGCAATAAATAATGCAATCAAATCCTCACATCAATGCTACAAACTAAAAAAAAAACTTCAACAATAGCAAAATGCCACAAAAAAAACAATTAAGTCTGAAAATAGGGATTTCTAGTTTTTAACAATTAACCGAAATGTTTAAAACAACATCTGTTTACAAGGAAAGACTGTAAGCCTTTGTATATTTCTCCCTTTATATCCCATAATACTATTAAACTATTTAAACAATCAAGATATATAACAGCAAAAATCTGTTGTAAATTATTCCCCTATTAATGTTTTGTAACCCTGTATTATAACTTTACTGTAGATCTCTGTATCTCTGTGGCCTCAACAAACAAAACAGTGTTCCCATAGTTCCCAGCTCAGGTCAAACACACAGTCCTCTCTTTGTCATTAAAACCTGTTCAGGTCAGCTGGGGGAGGCTGTACAGATATTTAGTGTAAACCCAGATCCATCCAGAACTTTCTATAAGAGTTGCACTATACTCACAAACACTGATATTATAGGGAAATTCTGTTTTCCTGCAGTTTAAAATTAAATATTTTTAAAATATTCTACATAAGATGACCCAACATGCCTAAATATTCTTAATATCTAAAAAAAATGCTCTTTAAAACACTGAAACTGCATCATTACATTATTACGATATTTTATTACAGGGCTGGGCGATATGGTCAACATTTGTATCACAACTAAGAGTGGGCGATACTCCCTTAAATTAATATCACAATATTTCAAGGCGATCAAATATTTAGAACATATAATATATAACAATATTCTAAACCTTTACGAAAATTTTCTCTCCCCAACAAGTTTGAGGCCATAAAGGGGTTACACAAGTGATGTAATTAAAAAAAAAAATGTTGTTTGCTAACAGGGAAACCACCCAGTCTGAATATATGGAATAAGTGACACACTTTAGTTAGTATTTGCACACACACACACACACACACATTATATATATATATAGATTATATTATATAAATATATATATATATAAAATAGACCAGTTATGTTTCTGAATCAGTTTCTCTGATTTTGCTATTTATAGGTATATGTTTCAAATTAACATATGAGTCAAATTACCATTGTAGTTTTATTATATATACTACAGACAACATTTCTCCCAAATTACAGCATTTATTTGCAGAAAGTGAGAAATGTCTGAAATAATAAAAAAGATGCAGAGCTTTCAGACCTCAACTAATATAATGCAAAGAAAACAAGTTCATATTCATATTAAAGTGTTAAAAGTTCAGAAATCAATATTTGCTGGAATAACCCTGATTTTTAATCACAGTTTTCACGCATCTTGGCATCATGTTCTCCTCCACCAGTCTTACACACTGCTTTTGGATAACTTTATGCTGCTTTACTCCTGGTGCAAAAATTCAAGCAGTTCAGTTTGGTGGTTTGATGGCTTGTGATCATCCATCTTCCTCTTGATTATATTCCAGAGGTTTTATGTTATATATATATATATATATATATATATATATATATATATATATATATATATATATATATATATATATATATATGCTAGCTAATATTATCTAGGCTAGTTAAGCACATTTTATTAGCTATTTTCAATATACAACTCTACTTATAACACATTATTAAGCCATAAACACACACAGTAGCTTTAGGGCTGCTGCCACTAAACACACAGTACACACAGTAACCAGGGTTAGGTTATTTAAGCTAGCTATAGCTAAAATACTGCCAACTTTACTGACCCACAAACACACATTTAACACACACTACCGACTTATTTAATCTAAACTCTATTAAATACGCTTTTCCCCAGTTTATCCCGGTTCTGATAACTCTAGCCCGGGTCCGGAAAGTTCTGCTGAGCCGCTGTTTCCCACCCCGAACTCGTGACCCGCTCCGCCGCTAGCAGCAGCTGACAGCCGGCTAGCAGCAGCGAGGCTAAGTGGTGCGAGGCGGAGCCCCCAGCCGGCAACCGCGCTCTCTCACCTGGGGAGTACAGCTGGGCGAGCTCCTGGGCTCCGGCGTGCTGTGGGCCCCATCTAGCCGAAGCCCGAACCGGGCCGCTGGGCTCCGTTTCCCCGGAGTTCTCCGCGGAGCCGCGATCGGTCGGGATGCTCGCCATGTTCACTCCCGGTTCAGCCCTCTCTCTCTCCGCTCACTACACACACACTCACAGGACCACGCCCCCAACAACACGCCACGCCCATCCCCGCGTGCACTAGCACATTCACCACAGTCACAGCCAATTCTCAGCCAATCACAGACAGGCCTAAACTTTCATGAGATGACCGTCAGCCAATGAGAACGCACCAAAACGCAGACGTTCTTCCTGACCCCACCCGAACACGACCAATCAGAGAGCAGCAGCTTTGGTTATTTATAAAAAAAATATTTTTACGCTACTTTTATTTTATTAATTCAATTAATTTATTTAATAATTATATTATTTTGAGCGGAAATTTAAAAAATAGAAAAAAATAAAAATAAAATAAAAAATAAATAAACTGCTTAAGCTAATTACGTAAAACGTAACGTAGCAAAAAAAAAAAGCAGGATGTCGTCATGGTAACTGTCTGTGTTTTTTTGTGTATACTAATAATGTGAGTTATTTTCCATCTACATGTGTATAATATTCTTTATCTAATTATGTGTTTAATAATCTAATAATCTAATATAAAGTAAAAACATTATGTAAAACCGTATAATACCTCCATAACTCACCGTTTATGAGAAATACATTATTTTCTTTGCTTATTTTTGGCTGTTTTATTTTAAGTGCCTTGATAAATTAAGTATATGAAATATAACTCTAAATAAAGCACATTTTAGTTTATTATTTTTTTTTGTTTCACTATTTTCTAAATGTAATAAATATGTTTATGTACTATTTTAAAGATTTGATTTATTTATTTATTGGTATTTAGTCAGATGTCTCATGCTCTAATTCTGGAAGCAAAGTTCTCACACATCTTTGGATCTTTGGTTGAAACATATAATGAGCAGTCTATATTTAAAGAAAATGAGATACACAATTAATGGAAACAAAAATATATTCCATAAAGTATGGGATCTAACTATCAAGCATTTAATTTCCCCCATATCCTCTTAAAGGCCTTAAGACATTATTCTCTCACTATTAAGTATTAACATCTTTGTAGCTAAAAAGAGTTTTGGTTCAAATTTGGTGCATGGCTTTATTTATTGCAAACTTTTTATTGTAAATTTTATTTATTTATTTGTAATTATTGTTGATATTATTGTTATTAGTATCATTTATTTAATCTTTTTCCCCAATATATGTTTTAGCTTATTCATTATCTGTATGTTGTAAGATTTTTGGAGGATTTGTTGTATGACTTATACATATTAGGAGAACATCACTGCTTAAACCTATTTTCTGTTTATATCCTTCTCCTATATAAATTTAATACACTGTAACTGAGGGTCACTCTCAGTGCATTTCGGGTTTAAATAAATATTTAAATAAAGATTGATTGATTGCTGTATTGATTTGACCCAGTTTCTGTTGCAGTGACAGAACTCGGCCGCTAGATGGAAGCACAGCCCCTCTTTTAGCTGATTTAAGTTGCCGTATCTGCTGCACTACCCATCCTCATATAATAAATATAATAAATATATACACACATTTTATTTTTTTCACCCTAATATTTAAATAATTGTTTAAATAACATCAGTTTCATAGGCCCCAACATAGAACCCTGTGGGACTCCACAAAATATGCTAAACTAAACAGATACATGTATAAAACTTTTTTACTATATACAGCTCTGGAAAAAAATAAGAGGCCACTTCAGTTTCTGAATCAGTTTCTCTGATTTTGCTATTTATAGGTTTATGTTTGAGTAAAATGAACATTGTTGTTTCATTCTATAAACTACAGACAACATTTCTCCCAAATTCCAAATAAAAATATTCACATTCAGAGCATTTATTTACAGAAAATGAGAAATGACTGAAATAAAAAAAAAAGATGCAGAGCTTTCAGACCTCAAATAATGCAAAGAAAACAAGTTCATATTCATAAAGTTTTAAGAGTTTAGAAATCAATATTTGGTGGAATAACCTCTGGAATATAATCAAGAGGAAGATGGATGATCACAAACCATCAAACCACCAAACTGAACTGCTTGAATTTTTGCACCAGGAGTAAAGCAGCATAAAGTTATCCAAAAGCAGTGTGTAAGACTGGTGGAGGAGAACATGATGCCAAGATGAATTAATCTGTGACTAAAAAACAGTGTTATTCCACCAAATATGAACTTGTTTTCTTTGCATTATTTGAGGTCTGAAAGCTCTGCATCTTTTTTGTTCTTTCAGTCATTTCTCATTTTCTGTAAATAAATGCTCTAAATGAGAATATTTTTATTTGGAATTTGGGAGAAATGTTGTCTGTAGTTTATAGAATAAAACAACAATGTTCATTTTACTCAAACATAAACCTATAAATAGCAAAATCAGAGAAACTGATTCAGAAACTGAAGTGATCTCTTCATTTTTTCCAGAGCTGTACATCAGTCAAAATATTTCATAATTTATTGTTCCTTCATTACTTTTTTTGTGAATAGAATTACAGTCCCACACTTCCGTCTGGCTGCAGCTATTGTTCTGGAGATGAGTGTTTTGTATCTCTGAAGGCTCTTCTGTTTCAGATGTTGACATAAGTCTGGAAACGCTCCAGCAGGAACTCAGAACTGTGAGCTGAAGATCCGCAGGTCTGAATCACAGGTGGGCGTTAGGCCAGGTAATCCCAAAAACACCTCAGTGTCGTGAATCTGACGCCGACACGCCCAAATCAGGATTAATCCAGTTTATCCCCCGCCGTGTTTCTGCCCTGTCTGTCTATCAGCCCATATATACCCTCCCTGCCCTGCTGCAGCAGCTGAACTGGTATCTGTGTGGAACCAGTTTGTGTCTCTGAGGGGCTGAAACTGGGCTTTGTGTTGTGTGCTCTGGGCGGGTTCAGGTGTAATAGGCCATCAGGTAAGGGGGCACTTCCAGAAACTGCTTTTCTCAATGAAACTAATGAAAGTTGAGCTGCTCAGTACAATTTAGGATGTTCTTATTGATTATAATCTGGGATTACAGGGTTAAATCCTCTATAATATGGATTTATTTATTTTTTTGTAAGAAAAATAATAAGCAACACAGCTTTAGCATTATTCCCCTGTCTAATGTTGTCCTGAGACAATGAAGAGAAGTAAAGTAAATTATGAAGCAAATAAAAAAAATATCCAGACTATAAAGAAACACTCCTGATGAGTGCCAGTTTTATCATCATAATGTTTTAGTGGACTTTGTGGTTAGTTGAGTAGTTGTTGCTTCTCATAACCTGGATTAGAACTTTACTCAAATATTCACTATTCACTGTATACCTGTAACTCTACCTCTTCACTACTTTACTTTAACTGATGCTCTCAAACACTTTATTAAGAGACAAGAAATTCAAGTAATTAACTCTTGATGAGTTCAGCACAGCTGTTAACTGAAAGCCTGAATTCCAAGCAAGAGGTACTACTTTGAAGAATTTAAAATATAAAACATATTCTGGTTTGTTTAACAATTTTTGTATGATTACTAAATAATTCCATATGTTTTTGTTCATAGTTTGGATGACTTTAATATTAATCTGCGATACAGGAACGTTTAAAATAATGAAAAAACACTGAATTTAAGGTTCAAACCTTTGACTGGTACTGTATATATAGATACTTGTACTGATAAAGACACATATTTATCTTGTGACATTACATAAAAAAAAATAATAATAAAAAATACAGAAAATTGCATCTTATTGAGAAAATGAGAAGCAGTTGCACAGTTATAACAAAATTGTTCCTATGGTGCTGCTATGTGGTCAATATGGTATATTAGGCCATGTGTATTATTATCCCAGGCCAATGGGTTACTCTCTATTTTCTATGGTGCTGCTTTGTGATCTCAAGAGTATCCCAGGTTGTTTGTGTAGTGTTGCCAATGGGTTGCCATCTAATTTCTATGGGGTTGCCAAGTGTTGATAGGTGGCTGCTCAGGTGTTTTTATGAAATAACAGTTGCATGCTAAGGTGTTACTAGGTGGTTATAATGGTAAAACTGTGTTTTCTTCCAACGTGTTACTATGCGTTTGCTAAGGTAACGGGTTGGTTGCCAGGGTTCCAGGGTTCCTAAGGTGTTGCTATGCTTTTGCTGAGCTCATTTAACCAAAAATACAATTTTCTTTAAAAAATACAGAACAAACTCTCCTTTGCTACAGTTTTATTCAGTTTTAAAATGAAAAAAAATTATTGTAAACAGTCTAATTAAATTTTAGCTCAAGAGAAATTTCAATAATTTCCTCTTATTTTCCCTTTAGATAAAGGCTGCAGATCCAGGGGTTCATGGACGGTGGAGTGGGTGGATGCCGATGTTTCAGGGAGCCTCCGTGTCTATGTTACCTTCTGGCTTTCTCCCTTTAGTTAAGCTGTTTTATATTCAGTCGTTAGATAATCACACTCTGATAAACTGATCAGATTCTCTGTTCTCTATTAATCCAATCAGATCTAATTCCATCTCTTTTCCTTTTCTGAGTTAATCACATCTTCGACTGTTGGGTTTTTCTTTTACTCACCACAGACCAACTATTCAGAGTTAATGTTAGACTCCCCACTTGATTATGCTTCACTCCCAGCATGCTTTGCGATCAACCTTACACTTTGTTTGGGGTTATGAGGGGATTTATGGTGTTTGTGGGTGTTTTTAGTGTGTGTTTATATTGTAAATATATGATTGTTTAGATCTGAATTGAAGTGAGATTTGAATTCCATTGGTACTGCTTTCATTGGTGCAGTATTATTCACCCTCTTGCTGTTGGGTTACCAATTGGATAAGGGTCTCCTCTGGAGAGTTGGCATTGTGTTGGCACTGCTTAATTGGCAGTCTTTCATAAGCTCTGCTGTGATAAATAAAGCTCATTCAGTATAAGTAGGCAATTTACCCAGTATAACTTATGTTATAATCTCTTTTAGAGTGTAAATTAACAAAATATATAGAAATTAATGTATGCAAAATGAAGATGAAATGAAAAATAAAAAATGTATTAACATTAATGAGTGTTATGTAGAATTAACAGCACAAAAAGTAAGAGAATTTGTGTTTAGTAGATTATTTCGTCTAATTTCTTCTGGCATTAAATCTTATACTGATGGAAAGTCTGTTAATTTCTATTTTTAATGGAGCCACATTTGTAAGAATCATGTATTTGTGGGATGAGCAGCCAAGCTAAGGATGTGTTGAGGCTGTGCCCATAAAATAATTGCCAAATCTTCTCTGCCAATGAAAAACAGCTTATTCTACTGTTGTTCTAGGCTCTTGCTTTAAGGAGCTTCTGGTTCTCCAGGTGCAGAACCTGTGAGATGGGTTCTGCTACAGTGATCAGTAGGTATCTGAGCTCTAAGAATCGGCATTATGCTACATTTGGCTGATCTGGATAAAGGAACTTTAAGCTGCTGTTCCTCAAAAGCAAGTTACAGCATTATTTGTAGAGAGCACCGGTACCAGTATCTCCAAACTGAAGACCACTGAAGTTCCATATTATAGGGGATATAAACAGAGACAGGCATGAAGATGACACCTCAAGAAGATCTTCAAACATCAAACTTGTCTATGGCAGAATATCCTGTGAATAAAAGAAGATCTGGTCAATTTTTTTAATGGGCATAACCCACATACTCAAATCTGCTGCTCATCCCACAAATACATGTTCCTTACAAATGTGGCTCCATTTAAAAAGTGAAATTAACAGCATTTCCAACAGTATAAGATGTATTTCCAAGAATCAACAAATAATAATAATCTACCAGACTCAAATTTCGGTGTTAAGTGACTCGTTAAGGTGTTTAATTGACTCTAAAATATAAACTTCAGTGGCAAATTTACTGCGAATACAAATACCAAATATCGAACTTCAAATTTGTACCTGAATTATGTAATTTAAAGCTTGCTAACTGGAATTACAGTGTAATCACTGGCTGTTTGTACAGAATCTGTGTTGATTTGTACTTGGTGTAAGTTGTGAGTGTGAGTAGGTGTAATTGTCATTGTGATTATTGGTCTTTTGTGAACTATGACCCACATAACTCAACACACACTGGCCTGCCCATGCTGCTGCACACATACTGCATATATACATACATCAACACTGTCCAATAAAAATAAGGTATCTCCAAAACAGCAACTTTACAAGAGAGAGATACAACCTTCGTAACTTTCAATGTAAATCAATGTTTAAAGAGTTTATTTCAGGTCATTCTGGAGAATTTCTGTTGGTTTCTAGTGTAAGAGACAGTTTGTGTGTTCAAATTATGTAGTAAACTAAAAACCAATAAAAATGGAGATTTTTTATTGGACAGTGATGATATATACAAACATATAGTCTACTATAGGAAATCATGACAAGTTCTGGATGTGCTTTGTTTATGATCTGCTTTGTTGGTGATCTGTTTTGTTTGTGATCTGTTGTTTTTGTGATCTGGTTTGTTTGTGATCTGGTTTGTTTATGTTGAGTTGTGTGTGTAATGGGTATGGAAACTTTTCTTTTCATGTTCTAGAGCTGGAGAACATCAGGCTGGACTCTGAGTACTCACACGTACACCAATCAGATTCAGTACAGCAGTACAGGCACAGCAGCAGCAGCAGGTTTAGGCCGGTTTGGTTTACACTCTCTGCCTTGCCGGAAGTCTACGTCAGCCGAGGCCACGCCCCCGTCGCTTGGGCGGGTATATAAGCGAGAAGTTAGAAACATGGGAACTGACAGCAGCGCATTCCTTCGCTCATACACACTCACTCAAACACACTCAAACACACCCACCCACCGCTTTCAAAGCGTCGCTGACTGACGTTTCACGCACAGGTATTTATTTACAGGTGTGTGTGTAAGTAAGGTGGGCTACTGCACGCGCTGGTGACTTGAGATCCTCCTGCACGGCAGCACGCGAGGGCAGCAAGCCCCTCTACTTTCTCCGGCTCCTGGGTGTCTGAGCTCCATGGAAGTGGCCGGTATCTACGAACGGGACTGCTTCGCTTACCACGGCAGTAACTACGACGCCGACGCGTACCGACACCTGGCAGACGGCTCCATGACGAAGCTGGGAATCGCGGAGCACGAGAAGGCGATTGACATCAGCATCTACGTGGACACCCCTTTCATGCACCATCACCATCACCAGCAGCACCAACACCACCATCACCTGCACCAGCCGCCGCTGAGCCACGACCTGCTCTTCCCGGACTACGCGCACGAGGACGCCAAGGCGGTGGCGGTACCGGACAGTCGCGAGCTCGAGCGTGGTGGGGACCACGAGCACGCCGCGCGCCGCCTCGACTACGCCGAGCTGCACGAGACGCGGCTGGACGCCGTGCTGGGCGCGGACTTCTTGGGTCGCTGCTGGCGGGGAGGTGGCGGTGGAGGTGGAGGCGGCAGCGACGACGACGCCGCGCGCATGGACGGCAGCGGACCCTACCTGCGCACGACGTCGTTCCCCACGTCGGGAGGCGTCGGCATGAACGGTAGCCTTGGCGACGTGTCCGCCGCGTCCTCCTCGTGCTCAAGCCCACCGGGAACTCCCGCGCCACAGCCGCTGTCATCATCATCATCGTCGTCGTCGACTCAGCCGAGCGGCGGCAAAGGCGGGAAGGCGGCGGGAGCGCCTCACGGTTCCAGCGGATCCAGCAAAGGCAAGAAGCGCCTGGACAAGGACAGCGACGAGTACCGGCAGCGGCGCGAGCGCAACAACCTGGCGGTGCGCAAAAGCCGCGATAAAGCCAAGATGCGCAACATGGAGACGCAGCACAAGGTGCTCGAGCTCGCCGCCGAGAACGACCGGCTGCAGAAGCGCGTGGAGCAGCTGTCGCGTGAGCTCGCCACGCTGCGCAACCTGCTCTCCGCCACGGGCCAGTGCTGACCCAGGCTGAGAGCGCGCGGGACTCTTTGAACTCGTTTGAGCTCGTTTGAACTGTTGTCTATGATCTATCGGTCTGAACTCTTTTTGAAGAAATGAGAGATAAGAGCATTTGATTGTTGATTGTTGGTTGTTTTGCTCTCAGAAATGATCATAAAAAAGGCTACGAATTTATTGACACGATTAATATGTTTATATCAAGAGCTAGGGATGCACTGAACTGCAGTTCATGAATGCTTCAGTATATATTAACATGTTTATTTGGCTTAGAAGCACTTAAAAAATTGACTACTCAAAAAGTGTTTTGTGTTGGTGTGTCATCTCATTTTTTATTAACATCTGGGATGTTAAAAACATGTTTAAATCAAAATCCAAAGAAAAATAGTGATGGTACATTTAGGCTAGCTTGTCCAATTCATTCATTCATTCATTCATTCATTCATTCATTCATTCATTCATGCAGTTAAAGAGACAAATATCCTATAAGAACAATAATGTTCAGAATAGCTCATTAATCTATTCAATTTATTCATTATTGGAATTGAACAAACTGCACAAATCAAACAAACAAATTCTTATATATATTTTTTGTTTTGTTTTTTGATACGTATTCGTGCTCGTGCTTAGTTTCGGTGCATCCCTAACCTAACGATCAGCCTGTGTTTACAAGCGCGAGTTTACAGCATGTGAAAGTGGAAGACTGCAGCGTGGACTGCTGGATTGCGCAACACCGACCGTCCTCGTGCTTGGGGACTCTTCTTCTTTTTTATTTCTTTTTTTTTTTTAATGTCACTTTTTTGGTGTCCTGTTTTTTGTCGATGTGTGTCTGTACAGTATTTTTGTACGGGTGGAAAAAAATACAAAAATGTCTACTGTTTAATACTCTGTTATTTAAAAATTGCAATTTAAAATTGCAATTTTCTCCTGATCTCTTCTTCTTCTTTTTGCCCGTATCTGGGGCAGTGGCTGTCAGGGGAAGAGTTGTACTGCAGAGGTATGATGCAACTCATTGTAACAGTATTGGCAACGCGCTGAAGAAGAGTCTGCTGGAGAGAAAGAGGGTACACATGTTCTATTGCGATTATTATAATATAATATTTTATTGCATTAAAAGATTTTTACAACTTTGATCCCGCTGTGTAATTTGGATCTGTTTGTTTTCTTAATCACGACACACCCCCTTTCTTTCCTTCCCTCCCTTTTCCTTGCATTTAATTCACATTTCTTTGCTTTCCTTCTGCTGCATGATGTAAAGAATGCAGTGGTTTACTGCTGGAACTGCTTTAACTGGTTTAGCTTGAATCCATTCTTATTGGAATAGAGCTGAAATAGGTAGAAAAAAAGGAGTAATGCAAAAGAAAATCCCGTAATAATGCGACACAATGTCCACTCACTCAATAATAACTCAAACATTGAGAATTTAATGAACACACCCCAAAACCAATATACAGGTATATGTAATAATAATGACATTTATATATATTTTAAAAATACAAGTTTAATATTCTTCAGACTTTTCATACAGATATCAAAAGACACTGTGAAAGCTTTTTACTGGTTTACTCTGGTCTGGGTTTGTCCTTTGTCCAGCTCCAAAGCAGTAAAGCAGCATAATTATCTAAAACACACACACACACTGTCAACAATCCACAAGTTCAGTGCTCCGGGGTCAAGGCTGGATCAACGTCCATCTGTTAAAAGATCCCCAAAAACAGACAAAACCCACACAAACACCACACAGTTTAGGATTTTTATGAAATACCATTAGAATTTTCTATATTTCAGCCTAAATTGGAAATTCAAAGGTAGATAACAAGTCGAACAGATTTGACATAAAAATAATATTAGACATAGTCATATACAGCTCTGTAAAAAATAAGAGACCACTTAAAATTTTTTAAAGTTTATTTGATTTTACCAAATTTTAAAAACATCTGGAATATAATCAAGAGGAAGCTGGATGATCACAAGCCTTCAAAACAAGCTGAAAGTTATCGAAAAGCAGTGTGTAAGACTTGTGGAGGAGAACAAAAGCTGAAAGCTCTTCATCTTTTCTGTTAATTCAGTCATTTCTCATTTTCTGCAAATAAATGCTCTAAATGAGAATATTTTCATTTGGAATTTGGGAGAAATGTTGTCTGTAGTTTATAGAATAAAACAACAATGTTCATTTTTACTCAAATATAAGCCTATAAATAGCAAAATCAGAGAAACTGATTCAGAAACTTAAGTGGTAATTTAATATTTTCCAGAGCTGTATATTTATTTAGCAATATGATCCATTATTACATACCTGTGAGTGGCAAAAGTATGTATATGCAGGTTTCCTTTAAGTTCCTACTGGATTAAGGTCAGTCCTTTTTTTAAATAATGTGTGATTAGGGTCATTGTCTTGTTGCATGACCCAAGCTCTCCTGAGATTCTACTCAGATTCAGAGAGATGTCCTGATATTTTTTATATATTTTATGCTGGAATGCTATAACTGTTTTCTTTTCTCCAAACATAACTCTTCTTATTTACGTAAAAGAAAAAATATCTATTTTGGTCTCATCCACATCCACAACCTACTGGATTCATCACATGATCTTTACTAAACTACAGACAGGCAGTAATGTTCTTTTGTGTATTTTGCAGTGTTGTAAAGCCATGTCCACCACTTTAGGTCAGTGATCCCCTGATGGTGGACTCGTGAACAGGAGCATAAGCCAATTTGAAAAGGCCACTCACACATAAAACATAAAAAATATTATATTTACTAATATATTTATTGAGCAAAATGATTCAATATTACATATCTGTGAGTGGCAGTAAATATATGTATGTACGTTTGGATTCAGTATCTCTCTCCTTAACTGCTGCTTTAGCACCGCCCACAAGACTACGTATTTCTACTGGATTCATTTTAGGTTGCAATCCAAAACATTAAATTTATTCTATACTGTTATTCTATTATTCTTTAACAGTTTATTTAGTGGAATGACCTATGTAATTAGGGTCATTGTCTTGTTGCGTGACCCATGCTCTCACGAGATTCTGCTCAAATTCAGACAGATGTCCTGATATTTTCCTTCAGAATTTACTGGTACATTAATTCAGAATTTATTGTTACATTCATGATGAATTTATGACCCTGTCAGGGCCAGACAGGAATGAGACTGGTGCAGATACAATAAAATAACTTTTATTAAAGTTATAGAGTAGACAGGGGTAGTCAACAGAAACAGGGTCAGTACCAAAAATGCACAGTGTAGAGAAACCATACCATAACCGGAGGACAGTCCAGAGTTCATACACGGGTAGGCAGTATCACAGGGTAGGCAAAAATCCAGAGTACAATAAACAGTCCAGGTCATACACGGTAATCCAACACAAGGGAGCAGGCAAAAATCAAAGTCGGTAGAAAACAAAAACAAGATCATACACGGAAGATAGCAAGGGCAAGAGAAACGCTTTGTATTGTAGGATTTACCAAACAGATACTCGGCGAGGTGTGAGTGTGAGCATGGTCCTTAAATACACAGAGTAATCAGTACTCGGGACTTCCTGGTGGCGTCATGTGACGTGTCATGTGATCGGGAGTGTGTGTTGTGTCATGGAGTGGTGCGTTCTGGGTATTGTAGTTGTTACTGTGAGAATCGCAGATAGAGCTGGATGTGGGAGACACAGACGTGCTTTCAGCACCAGACATGACAGTACCCTCCCCCTGAGGGACCGGAGCGGAGGCAGATCGGGGCCGACCCCGGCGACGACCACCCGGCGGACAGGGAGTACCAGCGGGAGGTGCAGGTGTCGGAGCGGAGGTGCCAGACAGACGGGGCTCACCCGAGCGAGAAACCCGACGAGTTGGAGCAGAGGAGGTCGGAGGACGCTTGGGACGTCCACGGGGCCTAGGAGCAGGCTTACCAGGAAAACGAGCATGAAACTCCACGAGCAAGGCAGGGTCCAGCACGTCTTTGGCAGCCACCCAACAACGCTCCTCCGGACCATACCCCTCCCAATCGATAAGGTATTGGAGTACACCCCCACGTCTGCGTGAATCCAGCACCTCCCGGACAGCATACGTGGACGACCCCTCCCCCTCCACAGCCGCGGGTGGAACATCATCCGGTGCAGCGTCAGCGAGCGGACCCGGGACCATAGGCTTGAGGAGAGATACATGAAAAGAATTATTAATACGATACTGAGGGGGTAACTCCACCTTGTAAGTAACTTCATTAATACGTGACAAAATCTTAAGAGGACCAATAAACTTAGGCAGGAGTTTTCTACAACTACCCTCAAACCTAAAGTCCCGGGTAGAAAGCCACACCCGATCTCCTGGTTGGTAGTCTGGGCTGTCACCACGGTGCTTGTCAGCACGCTCCTTGTACACGCGCAGTACCTCAGAGACTTTACGATGCGTGTCTTCCCACACCTGCTCACTGCGCTTCATCCATTCATCCACAGCCGGCACATCAGTGGACACCGCTGTCCAAGGAGCTAGAGGAGGCTGAAAACCCAGAACACACTGAAAGGGGGTGAGGCCAGAGGTAGTGTTAACTAGGGAGTTTTGGGCAATTTCAGCCCAGACGAGGTATTGTGACCAATCAGTGGGATGTTTGAAGCAGTATGTGCGGAGGAATTTCCCGAGTTCCTGATTAACCCTCTCACATTGACCATTACATGTAGGGTGGAACCCAGAAGTGAGACTGACATGTACACCGAGATGTTCAAAAAATGCCTTCCACACACGAGAGGTAAATTGAGGACCACGGTCAGACAAAATATCTTCGGGAATACCAAAGTGTCTAAATACATGCATATAAATAGCTTGAGCAGTTTGGAAGGCAGTAGGCAGAGCTGGGAATGGAATAAATTTAACCCCTCTAGAGAAACGATCAACAACAGTGAGAACTGTAGTATAACCCTCAGATACAGGCAGATCAGTAACAAAATCAACAGCAATATGCGACCAAGGTCTCTCAGGTACAGGGAGAGGTAGTAGCTTACCGGCTGGAAGGGTTTTAGGCGTTTTACATTGCGCACAGACAGAGCAGGAGGTAACGAATGAGTGAATATCAGCACGCATAGAATCCCACCAGTAACGGGCAGAGAGTAATTGTAACGTGCGTGTGACACCAGGATGACCAGAAGTTAAAGCGGAATGAGCCCAGGTGATGAGCCTGTCTCGAAACTGGACGGGTACGAACGTTTTACCCTGAGGACAGTCCTCAGAATTGGGCTGATTAGCGTTACTTTGGCGAATCTGATCGTCTAACTCCCATTGAATGGCTGCTATCTGAACAGAGGGAGGAAGAATGCGTTCAGCCTCCTGGGGCTGGGATGCGCTGTCCACAGTGCTGTAAACCCTGGACAGCGCATCAGCTTTAGTATTACGGTTTCCAGGACGGAACGAGATCGAGAAGTTAAATCGAGAGAAAAAAAGAGACCAACGTGCTTGTCTCGGATTAAGTCGTTTAGCCGTGCGGAGGTATTCCAAATTCTTGTGATCAGTATACACAGTAAACGGATGAACGGACCCCTCCAGCCAGTGACGCCATTCTTCTAGAGCTAATTTCACAGCAAGAAGTTCCCTATCCCCTATCCCATAGTTACGCTCCGCAGGGGAAAGCTTGCGTGAGAAGAAGGCTACAGGAAACAATTTGGGTGGCGACCCACTACGCTGAGAGAGAACCGCGCCAACACCCGATTCGGAAGCGTCCACTTCCACTACGAAGGGAAACTCGGGATTAGGGTGCCTAAGTACAGGGGCTGAAGTGAACGCAGCTTTCAGCTCACTGAAAGCGCGATCCGCTTCGGTTGACCACTTCAGGATTTTAGCAGCCCCCTTAGTGAGAGCAGTAAGGGGCGCAGCAATGGAGCTAAAGTTACGGATGAACCGCCTATAAAAATTAGCGAAGCCAAGGAATCGCTGGAGTTCTTTAATGGTCTGGGGCACAGGCCAATTAGTAACGGCAGTTACTTTCTCATCGTCCATAAGGACACCGGAGGAACTGATAACATAGCCGAGAAATGTGACCCTTTGAGTGTGGAACTCACATTTCTCGGCTTTGGCAAACAGGCTATGTTCTCTCAAGCGCTGGAGAACTTGGCGGACATGCTGGATGTGTGTGTGAAGATCTGGGGAGTAGATAAGGATGTCGTCTATAAAAAGGACAACGGAGTGATTAATTAAATCGCGGAATATGTCATTCATAAACGACTGGAAGATGGCTGGGGCGTTAGCGAGACCGTAACTCATGACCAGGTATTCATAATGGCCGTTGGTGGTGGAAAACGCTGTTTTCCATTCATCACCTTCCCTGATGCGAATGAGGTTATAAGCACTACGGAGATCGAGTTTGGTGAAGTACACGGCATTACGTAACTGTTCTAGAGCTGCTGGGATTAACGGGAGCGGGTAAGCGAACTTTTTGGTAATGTCGTTTAAGCCTCTGTAATCTATGCAGGGTCTCAAACCCCCATCCTTCTTCTTCACGAAGAAGAAACCGGAACCAACAGGGGATTTGGATGGGCGAATGAAACCCTGCGCAAGAGCTTCACTAACATACTCTTCCATAGCCTTCTCCTCATCACGAGACAATGGGTACACACGAGCCTTGGGCAGTACAGAACCCTCTATTAAATCAATAGAGCAATCATAGGGGCGATGCGGAGGTAACTCGGTAGCTTTAGCTTTACTAAACACATCAGAAAAATCATAGTACTCGGAGGGAATAGCAGGGGTATCTACAGAATTAGGGCTTTCAACAGAGGTAGATTGCAAAGAGAGTGAATTTAAAGATAAACAGTTCTCACGACAGAAAGGAGACCAGGCAGTGATGTCTCCCAGGCTCCATGAAATGACGGGGTCGTGTGTCTTTAGCCATGGCGCTCCCAAAACCAGTGGATGTTCCGTGCGTGGGAGCACATAGAGAGAGAGCTGTTCCACATGTAGAGCGCTGGCTTGAAGGGTGAGAGGAAGAGTCTGCAGGGTCACAGGTTTGGAGCGTACAGTCTTTCCATCGATGGCATGGATGGAGATCGACTTGGGGAGAACTTTCGTGGGTATGGCGTGCTCCTCCACCAGGTCCAGGCTGATAAAGTTCCCCTCCGACCCAGAATCTACAAGCGCTGAGACACAAAACACATCCGTTGGAGTGGTAATAATAACAGGCAACATGAAACATTTTTCTTTAAGTTCAGAAACTGGGTTACATACCACGTTAGCGCGTGGAGTACTCTCCACGCGCTGTCCCAGAGCAGACGCTTGAGCAGAATTGGGCCGGAGTTCACAGTTAGCCCTCAGATGACCTGAACCACCACAATAGAGGCACAGGTGAAGGCGCATGCGACGCTGCCTCTCAGCGACGGATAGTCTGGATCGTGTGATATCCATGGGTTCAGAGATGGGTGCAGGCGCAAATTCCGGAACTGGATTCCCGGACTGGAGTAGTGCAGGGCGAACCGCAGGAGTGTGGCTAACAGCTTTGGGCTTACGGGAAAGGAGCTGATCCAAACGGATAGACTGAGCGATCAGCTGATCCAGGGTGAGTGAGTCGTCCTTGCATGCAAGTTCTCTTTGAATCTCGGGGTTAAGTCCGTGTCGAAACATGGAGATGAGAGCAGGGTCGTTCCAACCGCTGCTAGCAGCTAACGTACGGAACTCCAGCGCAAAGGCTGCCACAGATAGTTTACCTTGCTTCAAGGTAATCAGAAGCTCTCCACTAGATTGCCCATAGCGTGTATGATCAAAAACGCTGCGAAAAATAGACAAAAAAGTGTCGTAGCTGGATTCAGAAATGTTCTCCCAAATAGCTGTAGCCCAGTCCAAAGCCTTGCCAGACAACCGAGAAATTATAAACCCGATTTTAGCTTTATCAGAAGCAGGAGGTGAGTTGCTGAAAAACACGGAGCACTGGAGCAGAAATCCATTACACTTCTCAGTGTTACCGTCATAGACTTCGGGTTTACACACAGTGAAAAAGGGAATAGTGGTTTTGTTAGGGCTGGCTACAGGGCTAACCACTGGGCTAGGGTTCTGGGGTGACAAACCCCGGAGGTGACTCATAATCTCGGCTAGCTGCTGCTGTTGGTTAACCTGGTGGCGTGCTAGCTCGTCAACAGCTTGAGTCACACCAGCGAGTGTTTGCTGGTGCTGACCTAAAAGCCGACCCTGGTTAGCCAAACCAGACTTAATAGACTCTGTATCCGCAGTCTCTGTCATTACGGCCGAGTATCTTGTCAGGGCCAGACAGGAATGAGACTGGTGCAGATACAATAAAATAACTTTTATTAAAGTTATAGAGTAGACAGGGGTAGTCAACAGAAACAGGGTCAGTACCAAAAATGCACAGTGTAGAGAAACCATACCATAACCGGAGGACAGTCCAGAGTTCATACACGGGTAGGCAGTATCACAGGGTAGGCAAAAATCCAGAGTACAATAAACAGTCCAGGTCATACACGGTAATCCAACACAAGGGAGCAGGCAAAAATCAAAGTCGGTAGAAAACAAAAACAAGATCATACACGGAAGATAGCAAGGGCAAGAGAAACGCTTTGTATTGTAGGATTTACCAAACAGATACTCGGCGAGGTGTGAGTGTGAGCATGGTCCTTAAATACACAGAGTAATCAGTACTCGGGACTTCCTGGTGGCGTCATGTGACGTGTCATGTGATCGGGAGTGTGTGTTGTGTCATGGAGTGGTGCGTTCTGGGTATTGTAGTTGTTACTGTGAGAATCGCAGATAGAGCTGGATGTGGGAGACACAGACGTGCTTTCAGCACCAGACATGACAGACCCCTTACCAAAAACGAACAATCAACAAACGGGAGAGTGTGGAGGCTCAAAATCAAGAGGTTTATATTTTTGTATGATGAAAATCTTAAACTTTTCTTCGTCTTGTTATAATTTTAGCCACTCTGGTCTCAGTTTTGAGTTGGATCTTGAGTGTAACACTAGTGTATGAAGAACAACTGACAGATTTAAACCCGGTCAAAAGTTAAACTTTTTAAACTTTAAACATGATATACTGCATTGCAATATATATCCTTTTAAAGATCCACAAACACAAACCAATACAGTCATATGATGAATTTTATGGATTTAGATGCCAATCCCAAATCAATCCTCTGTCACATTCCTAGTGTAATCCTTATTAAATGTGCAATTAGAGAGTCTTAGCTATAATTAAACCGCCACGCCCACGAAGCCTTTGCTCTAGGCCTCAATAAAACTCCTTACTACAGATAGATGAGCCACTAAACTGATTCTCAGTCATGGCTTCAGATTTATCGTGGAAATAATCAGACCTGAGCTGAGCTTCCTCTCTGATATAATCTCTGAAGCTGCTTGAGGAAAACGAGGCGTTGCATCACACAGCAATAAACAGCATTCATGGAAAACAAAGAGTAAATGACCCTGTAAGTTTTAAGCTGTGTTCAGACTGCTAGCTCAAATCCATTTTTTTCCGATATCTGGATTGTATCCAGATCGTTTTTTCATCTTCTCGAAAACCAGAAACCTCATGAAGTCAGATTTGAGCAAATCAACATTTAAAAGTGGTTTGAAATGTGATTATAATCAGATTTGTACAGAAATGTCTGATGTCAGATCAGTCTGGGTGCTCAAATTGGACGTAATTGTCTTTTGTGTCACAGAACCACACCAACCCATGCAGATACCACAGCAGCTCATGCAGATAGCACAGCAACCCATACAGATACCACAGCAACCCATACAGACACTAGAGCAACTCATGCAGATACCACAGCAACCCATGCTGGTACCACAGCAATCCATGCAGGTAACACAACAACCCATATAGATACTACAGCAACCCACAAAGATAAGCAGTAACTCATACAGATACCACAGCAACTCACACAGATAACACAGCAACCCACGCAGATAACACAGCAACTCATGCAAACACCAGGGCAACATATCCAGGTACCACAGTAACTCACACAGATACCACAGCAACCCCTACAGACACAACAGCAGCCCATGCAGATACCACAGCAACCCATGCAGGTACCACAGCAACCCACACAGATACCACAACATCCCATACAGATACCACAGCAACCCACGCAAATACCACAGCAATCAACACAGACACCAGAGCAACCCATGCAAACACCAGAGCAACCTAGCCAGATACCACAGCAATCAACGCAGACACCAGAGCAACCCATGCAAACACCAGAGCAACCTAGCCAGATACCACAGCAATCAACGCAGACACCAGAGCAACCCATGCAAACACCAGAGCAACCTAGCCAGATACCACAGCAATCAACGCAGACACCAGAGCAACCCATGCAAACACCAGAGCAACCTAGCCAGACACCAGAGCAACCCATGCAAACACCAGAGCAACCTAGCCAGATACCACAGCAACCCATACAGATACTGCAGCACAGCAACCCAAACAGATACCACAGCAACCCATGTAGATAACACAGCAACCCATGTAGATAACACAGCAACCCATACAGATACCACAGCAACCCATACAGATACCAGAGCAACCCATACAGATACCAGAGCAACCCATACAGATACCAGAGCAACCCATACAGATACCAGAGCAACCCACGCAGATACCACAGGCCAAATAACACAGCTTTTTTACAGCTTTTGCTGGAATGATGTATAACCAGAGAGGGAGAAGAACCTGACAGGTAGGTGATGACCGGTCAGAGAGGGAACGAGGAGGTCATCTCCATGACAGTGGAGGGAGGGAGAGCGAGAGAGGGAGGTGGAGGAGTGAAGAGTGAAGGTGGAGGAGGGGGGTGTGTCTGCAGCGTGTGTGTGTGTGTGTGTGTATCCACCTTGCAAGAGAATTTTATAGCATATTATCTGCAGCCGACTCTACCAGTCCAAACATTCCTCTCTCTCTCTCTCTCTCTCTCTCTCTCTCGCCTGAAGCGAGAAAGGAAGAGAAGTGTGTAGAATATTAACAGCATCACATTTTCTTATATACAATAATTTACAAATAAAAAATAAACACACAAATCTCTATCTGTATGAATGTAATGATGATATATTAGAGTGATTACAATATTAGTGGAATAGATTTCTTGTATAAATCTGTACCTCTAGTACCATGTTTAATTCTCTATTCTGGATATAAGATGATATAAGATTGAGAGGGTTGGGTTTTGTGGAGGTTCTACAGGTTCTGTATGGATCCTGCAGCACATTTACCCACAGATCTTGCTACAGCTGGGCCTGTAGATCCTGTAGCTCTACACTCGTAGGTTGAAGCTGAAGCTGAGTTATGCTTAATCTGTGTCTCTTCTAAAACGTAATCAGAAGTCACCACATGAAGTCAACTGAATCATATTCTATTCATTTTTATTATAAAATGTAACAACAAACAGCTCATCGCTAAGGTTAGCTAGCAGACATCTATAGTTAACTTAGTCATTGCTAGCTTTAGTTGTTTCCCCGGTAACATTAGTATTTTAGCTATCTTGTCACTAAGGTTAGCTAGCTCATCACTAGCTTTAGTTCTCTCTCGGGTAACATAAGTATTTAGCTAGCTTATCGCTAAGATTAATTGGCTCATCACTAGCTTTACTTCTCTCCATGATAACATATAGTACATTAGAACCTCGAGTGTATCATTGAGATTATACCACAGTTCTATTATCACTGTTTATTGAAAGATTTTGAGTTGAAGAGGAGGAAAAAATAGGATCTGTTTGGTTATAAAAACTCCGCCAATTAAAATAGTTCCATTGCTGCTCTGTTTGTAGCTGTGCTGTTTGGCTTGTAAGCGCTGCATTGTTGCTAGGTTAGCGTGGCGGCCTCTACTTTATGCCATTTCAGTCAAAATTGTGTAAATCTAAGCTAACAGTAAACAAAAGTAAGAGCTTTATTCACCCAAATAAACAGTTTTCAGGAGAGAAATCTGTGAAGATTAAAGTTCAGCGCTCGTTTCACTTCGAAATAAAATGTTTTTTTCTAAAGAATTAAAGTATTGTTTACTTTGGAACCCCCCAGCGGCAAGTCCACCTTAAATTCAGCTTAAAATACCCTTTATTACCTGGAAAATATATACACTTAAGCTTTTATTTTAATAATAACTCTTTACCTGATATTGGTGTCTGATAATGTGTATAATAATGCGTATTCTTGAATTGCTGGGCTTTTTTATTTGTGGGACTGTGTCTTTGTCTGCACCGCCTATTGGAGACATGGCTTAGCGTTTCTGCACTGTGCCTATAGGATCCAGCACCTCCCAGTGCTGTATAAATAATGACATCGCATTTGGTTTGTATTTGGTTTGTAAGCGCTGAATCATTGCTAGGTTACCTGTACTATATGTGGCAGAGAAATACATGGAGAGCTTCAGTAACAGTGCATTACCAGCTGATAACGGCACTCATAGAACGCCTCTCAGCCAATCACATTACAGGGTCGGAACTACTAACTGTGGTATAATATCCAGTAAACATATCCTATTGTAATTATATCTAAAATATCATCATTACATTCTAACAATCAACTTTGTGGTGTGTTTTATTTTGTATATTTTTGGATAATTGAGCGTAATTTCACTGTGCTGTTTAGGTTTTTATTGTTGTGTACCGTGTGAATGTGGTGATGTAATAGTTGTAACTATAGGATTTGTGTCATGTTTGAAAGTACAGGGCAGCAGTGAACCGAGCGCAGGCCGGGGAAACGCTGTTGTTTTGAGTTCAGAACATTTCACAACACTTCCATTCTGGAGGAGGAGAGTGGGGTTGGGGTGCGTTGCTCAACACTTCCAACTTCCTCCTCTTCAAAGTGGCTCTAGCGTTCTGTTGCCCAACGTTTACAAGCACTACTCGAGTACAGTTACTACACCCACATTTATAGCAGCCCTACTACAACCTACGCTTTTACAATCAGAGCCAATCAGAACCAGCGAACTCACTGAGCCTGTAGACTGGACTTAGCTCTGAGAATTAGCATTACAAGCTAAACGCTCTACACAAGAAAAAACAGAGGTAAAAGTACTACTTTCTTGTGCTCAAAGGTATATTTTTCATAATTATACCATAATTATAAGGTATAATATTGGTCTTAACAGGGTCAAATGTGTTCCATCGGAAGTGTAAAGTCTTTTCGAACAGCAGGAAGTACAGATATACACTACTTATACACCAGCCAAAAGAACAAAAACATATATATGATTACTATTTTATTACACATTTTTCATTTAAAAGCCAGACAATTTTGTCTAATCAAGTTTTTCCACACATATTTAGTTTATGATAATGTTTACTGGTACAAAAAAATATTTCACTGAAAGTTACTTTGTTGTATCTCAATATAAGGTACAGCCCCAACGACAAGCTTTAAGCTCAAATCTGTATTTATTTTTCTTAGTGTGTTTAGTACTAGAGAAAAGGGCTTTCTGACTTGTATTCATTGGCTTTAGTCATAAGACTATTTGTGTTAAATATCAAAGATTATTTATTAAAAAAAACTCAAATCTAAATGAAATGTTTGCTGTTCCTTTACAATTTCAGAAAAAAATACTTTTTAAAGGCATATAACTACTTTAATGTGTGTGCCTACAATTAAAAATTTAACCCTCCCAAAAAAAAATAGTTTTTGGGAGAAATTAATTATTTTCTATTCTAAGTACTTTTTAAGGACTAGTTTTAATTGACTTCCTGAATGAAGAAATATCTATAAAAAAGTGCAAATTAACCCTTCATGGCATTAACTTTTTTTTCAAAAGCTTAGGCGTATCTGTGGGTATATGAAATAAAACCTAAATTTCAATTTATGACCCATTTATACGCCTCATGTGTATTAGATATGGATGGGGAGAATTAGAGAATGGATGGGGAGGTATATAAAATACGTAAACAAATAAAAAAAGATTAAAAAAAAATAATTTACAGTAAGCTATAATAACTAAACCAAAAATTGGTTTGTTACATAAAAGGTTAAGAACATTTTTTTATGTGTTTAATGAAAGTTAAAACACAATTTTAAGAGAAACATTGAGAAATGGTCAACATACAGTATGTTTATTCGTTAAAACAGCTCAATTATTGCTCTGTTCTGTTGTGTATAGTAATTTGAGAGGATATTGTACACATACAAAATGAGACAAAATGAAAGAATGTATTAAATAAACAGATTATATGAATCTAAAAATGATAAGATTAGAGAAAGCATGGTTCCCTCAGTATATATGTGTTGTGTTAATCAGTGACCAATGATATTGCACATAAGTTAACAGTAATTTAATAGTAAATAATTATTTATTTAGTAGTGAAATTGCACACAGTGGCATTAAACAGATACAACAGATTATATTGCACATAGAGCAGTAAAGCAGTAAACAGTACACAGTAAAATAGCACTTAGTAACAGCACCCAGTTATGGCTGGACAGTATCAGACTCCATTTGTACCCGATTAAAACCCATTTCTCTGGAATATTTTAATACATTTCACTGTATTTCCACTCTGTACAAGTCCATTAAACAACAATATGCTTTTTAAATGATATTATCATATAAACTTTTCTTTTTCTTTACTATAATCTGTTCTAAACTTAATGGCCTGAAGCCTCTCACCGGTGACCTGTCTTTACTTTAGTTTTCACTTTAGTGAAAAAGGGAAGCTGGGAAACCCGTGCAGCCTGAATCAGCAAGTCACTCTGACACAGACACCCAGAGACACTTAGATACACCCAGAGCTGCACTCCTCCCTTCTTTATATATATTTTTATACATTTTATTATTATTTTTAGATTTTTAAATGTTTTGCTTTTATACTTGAGAAAATAAAAATGTCAAATTGATGACCAAAGCATGATTAACGGACTGACATGAGAAATGAGCTCAAATAACTTCAAATATATTTATACAACAAGATAAGCATTGTTGAAAGTTTTTTTTTTAATTGTATTATTTCAGAGAGAAGCAGCAATGTAGAAATAAATCTTCAACACAAACCACAATATGTTTTATATTTTACCTCTTGCTTGGATTATCAGTTTTACACATCTTTTTTATGCATTTTCTTAATCAGATTAATGAGGTAGAGTCACCTGTAATTCAATTCAAGGTTTTTAGTTAAGTTAACAGCTGTGCTGAACTCATCAAGAGTTAATTACTTGAATTTCTTGTCTCTTAATAAAGTGTTTGAGAGCATCAGTTAAAGTAAAGTAGTGAAGAGGTAGAGTTACAGGTATACCGTGAATAGCCATACAGCTCTGGAATGAAATTAAGAGAGCACTTCAGTTTCTGAAACAGTTTCTCTGTTTTATTCTATAAACTACAGACAACATTTTCCCCAAGTTTTAAATATAAATATTCTCATTTAGAACATTTATTTGCAGAAAATAAGAAATGGCTGAAATAACAAAAACAAGTTCATATTCATAAAGTTTTAGAGTTCAGAAATCAATATTTGGTGGAATGAACCTGGTGATTTTTAATCACAGTTTTAATCACAGCATCTTGGCATCATGTTCTCCTCCTCCACCAGTCTTACACACTGCTTTTGGATAACTTTATGCTGCTTTACTCCTGGTGCAAAAATTCAAGCAGTTCAGTTTGATGGCTTGATGGCTTGTGATCATCCATCTTCCTCTTGATTATATTCCAGAGGTTTTTAATTTGGTAAAATGAAAGAAACTCATCATTTTTAAGTGCTCTCTTTTTCTCTTTTTTCCAGAGCTGTATTCTGAGAAGCAAGAACTACTCAACTAAGTAAAAAAATACTATATATACAATAATAATAATTTTAAGTTACTACATGACTCCTTTATGTGTTTCTTCACAGTCTGGATCAGTTCAGTAATAATTTACAGTGTAATAGAGCTGAGCAGGGATCAGTAAGTGAACAGTAAACAGACTGAATCACTCTGTTAGTTTTAACACTAATCTGGTAAATGAAGAGTTAACTCAGGCCCCGCCCACCTTTTATCACATGACCCACATCCGTGTCCCAGGACGCGCCGTACTACAAACGCGGGGTTTTCCCTGCACGCGCGCTCTGACGCAACCCGTCTAGACCCCGCCCTGTATACCCAGAGCCCCGCCCACTTTTGTCCCAGGGCACAGTTTACCGGCAGGGGCGGGGCGCGTGTCGGTAACCGGGCCGTTGCGTCATTTCTGCTGTCAAACACAGAACCAGCAGGACTGGACCGGTACCGGGACCGGCACGCTGCAGGCCCACAGCCCAGAAACACACTCCCCAGCCCGGCATTCCTGCAGCCTGAGTCCCGCTGAACTTAATGATTTCTAAGGAACTTTATAAAACAGGAGCTGCTCATATTTCCCAAACTCACATCCTCCTAATGTGGGATTAACCCTTTATTTACCCACCAACATTAACTCCCCACTGCAGAACCATGATACAGCTTATCTTATGGATATCACGTTGTTTCTTCTTTTGTTGCCCATAACACTGATTGAGACCTTTTATCCATCACAAATTTATCAAAATTATCACAATTATTACAATTTGCACTGCAAAATTAGCTGAAATGCTTTGTCTTTTCAATATTCACATAAACTCTTGTTCATTGTTGTTTTACTGCACTACCTTATTACATACACACACACACACATTAAAAACACTCTACTTTTATACTTTTATATCTTATTTTATCAATTTTATTGTATCTTTTTATCTGTATCATATTATCTTATCGTTTTTTGTAACTTCTGTGTACTGTGTATATTTGTTTCATCTGGATGTCCACAATTTCCCTCTGGGATCAATAAAGTATCTATCTATCTATCTATCTATCTATCTATCTATCTATCTATCTGTCTGTCTGTCTGTCTGTCTGTCTGTCTGTCTGTCTGTCTGTCTGTCTGTCTGTCTGTCTGTCTGTCTGTCTGTCTGTCTTTTTGGGCATAGAGTTCACTGGAGCTTCACAGCATGCCACTAGAAACCTCTAAAACAAAAAAAATGTTAACCAGCAAAAACATTTAAAAACAAACAAATGTAAAAATAAGTTAATTTAAAACATCTAAAAAAAGGACAAACAGACAGGCAGTCAAATTAAGGGATAAATAATTAGAATAATAAAAAGTAACAGTACACTAACTAAAAAAAATAAAACAAAAAGGGTAAAAAGCTTAAAGGTAAAACTAAAACTAAAATAAATAAAAAGAGCTATTCCCCTTCCGACACCAAATAAAATATTTTTCTCTCTTACAGCTGACATGTATTTAATTCTTACATTAAGGGTAACCCTCATTTCCAATGCAGCCAAGTGTTTAAGTGACTAAAAGATAATATTAAAATGAGTTAAAATAAGTTTTTAATCAGGTTAAAACAAAAAAAGAACTTAAAAAAAAAGCTTTTAAAAGTAAACACATGAAAAAATTACAACAATTCAAAATAAAAGGACAACAGACAAGGTAAAACTTCAAGTAGTCCAATTAAGAGATACATAATTTACATAATAAAATATATTAGTAAATAAAAAAATGAGTAAATAAAAAAATAAGTAAATAAAAAAATAAAAATAAAATAAAAAGGGTAAAAGTCCACAAGATAGAACTAAAATAATAATTGAATAAAATATCTCTTACAGCAGACACATACTTAATTAATGTATTTAATAGTCTGTGAAGAAGCTTTTAGATGATCTAATCTGGTGAGCTGTTAACTTGTGGTTTCTGAGGCTGGTAACTCTGATGAACTTATCCTGTGCTCTATCTTTCCTGGAAGTTTCATCAGTATGTAATGTATGGATGGTCTTTGCAGTGACTGCACTTAAGGATACTTTTAAAGAGGGCTACAGCACAGTTTAGAGAAGTTTTCTGAGTTGATCTGGGTGTTTATAAAGCAGAGGAAATCTGCAGCGGTTCTGAAGGACACGGGTTTAGCCGCTGTGGACTGAGGGCAGAGAAAAACTGTGCCAATTAGAGCACATCTCATTACCATAATCCCCATGCTCATTCTCCCACCATCTAAAGTGGGAACACTGGCTGACTGGTGCACTGAATGGAAATACTAAAGAATTACACTTCTAATAGTGTATGTGATGATGTCATGTAGGGGTTAGACTATAAATAGTATTGTTTATTATCATTACTACTGATTTATGCACCATTAAAAAAAAAAACAAAAAAAAAAAAAATTTTATTAGTACATGACAAGTATGCAACACTAAAGCTATTATATCTTAACTATCAGGTAATACTGTATACGGTTACTGATTATTTTACTGAAAAGTCCTTCAATTAATCGAGTAATCAGATAAAACACATTTTTCTAAGTTAAAGAGCAATTATAGATACACAAGAGAAAATAACGTTAACATTGCACTTAATAATTAACGACCAATTGGATTCCTAAATTCGCATTGCGTCTAGCAACAAACTGCAACAAGTAGTGTTGTCACGATACCAAAATTATGATTCTCGATATGATACCTGCCTAAATATCTCAACAGCGACAATGAAACTCTACCTCTGCAAAAACCTAAACATAAGAAATTATTGGCGTACTAGAAGATTGAACATTGATTTACAAAATTGTAGTGTCCAGTGTGGAAACTGGACACTTTGAGGAACATACATGATGGGTTGAGTGTAGAATCGACTCACTGAGTGAATCGGTTCAGGAATAGAGTGCAGATTTGAATCAATGATTCAAAACATTGTTTAGAAGCCCATGTGTTGAAATTAGGCTCTGATATCTCAACTCACAGACACCAGTGCTGACCAACATCAATTTGGGAAACAAGGGGAGAGTGCACCATCTACCCACCCAAAGACAGCATGGCCGATTGTTCTCTCTCTCTCTCGGACTCTGGCAGCTGATGGCAAGCAGCAAACCAACCATTCAAACCAAGCTTTACGCAGCATATCAGCAGATATGTTGAAATACAGCATCTGCTAAAGTTAGATTAGCTTTATTCTGTTTAATCTCTGTGTAAATTTAAAGCAGCCGTTACTCAACTACAGGGACAAATAATCAGCAATATAATCCATATTCAAAAGTTGCATTACCTTTTTCCAACTAAAAATACAGTATAATAATAAAGAATAATAATTGTGTTGATAATATAAGGTAATGTATCAAAAATATTGCATGCTATATTATTTATAAGGGTAATATATTGTGTATATTTGCACTCCAAACACCACACAGATCACAGATAAATTCCATAAATTATTATATTATTTGCTTCTTTTTATTTTATTATTAATAAAAAGGAAATATTTTTAAGTTCCAGGTTTGATATTCTATTGTTACATTAATTTATGATGGTTTAGGTTTTTGCTCTGGTATCGTTTCAGTATCAGTATTGAGATATTTATGCAGGTTCTGTATTAAAAGTCATAATTTTGGTATTGTGAGCAGATATATTAGAAAGTATACGATTAAAAAATGTCCAATAACAAATATATAGCTGTGTTTGAGGGAAAAGACAGCATTTGCTAAAGTTAGATTGGCTTTATTCTGTCTCTGTATAAATCTAAAGCCACTGCTGATCAACCACAGGGACACAGAAGCATCAATATCATCCATATATTCATATTCATATATGAGTCATAAATTTGGTATATGTTACAGTTTGTTGCTATGCACTATGTGAATTTGAAAAAGGGAAACCAATTGGTTGAAATGAAATATATATATATATAAATAACCATTTTAAAATTATTCTTTTTATTTTAAAATGATGGAAAATATAGAATCTGGTCTTGGTCTTAAACACTACACAACTGGGACGCACCCATGGACTTCCCCAAACCCCTAAAGGTGTCCTTCAGTACAATGTGGCACCAAGATGTTAATGACTTTCACTTCACTGGTCAGTGGTTTTAATGTTATGGCTGATTCTTTTTCTATTTTCCTCAATATGTGGAGGTGTATATGGAATAAAGCTGTCATAATAACTTAATAACGTAACATCTCTCTATATGGAGAGTGTGCTCTAAAAATGACTAAAACTGACTCTTCTCAAACCCGCCAGAAAAACGCTGAATCCTAAAGGCTCGAGAAAAAGACGTTAAGGAGACGACGTGCATCACACCTCATGATTCCTGCAGCTGTGATTCAGATTTTCCATTCAAAAAGCTTCTCACACTTCCCTTTAACACACAACACAACAAACGACAGCAGTAATAATAAGACATTGATAAAAAGTACAGTATGAGTCAGAGTAAGAAAGTTGACAATTAATGGGAGCAACGCCAACAATACCTTCCTGGATAAAAAAGTGCATCTTCAAAAGTTTCAATATTGTTGAAAAGTTACTTTATTTCAGTAATTTAGTTCAAAATGTGAAACTCATATATTATTTAGATGCTTTACACACAGAGTGATCTATTTTATAGTGTTTATTTCTTTTATTGTTAATGATTTTGCCTTACAGCCAATAAAAAAACTTTAGACTTTAGACTTGATAATAAAACACAGTGGATCAACACCAGCACATATGCAGATGTGGATTTCATTTTCCACCAGGACTTGGCACACTGCCCACACTTCCAAAAGTACCATTGGTCTTATATAATATTCTAATTTCCTAAGACACTGATTTTTGGGTTTTCATTGACTGTAAGCTTCATAATCATCAACAATAAAATAAATAAACTAGATATAAAATAGATCACTTTGTGTGTTTAATACATCTATATAATATATGAGTTTCACATTTTCAACTGAATTACTGAAATAAAGTAACCTTTCAATGATATTCAATTTTTTTGAGACACACTAGTATTTGGAAAGGTGACAAGGTTAAAAAAAGACCGCACTGCTGTGCTGCGGTCGTATATCAGCACAGCAGTGCCAATATTACACATTATAGCACGAACCTCAAGTGTATTATCGAGTGTGATCATACCACAGTTCCATTATAGCTGTTTATTAAAAGATTTTGAGTTGAAGAGAATTAGAAAATACAATCTGAGTTAAAATAGTTCCATTGCTGCTCTGTTTGTAGCTGTACTATTTGGTTTGTAAGCGCTGCATCGTTGCTAGGTTACCTGTATGTGGCGGAGTAATACATGGAGAGCTTCGGTTACAGTGCATTACCGGCTGATAATGACATTCATAGAACGGCTCTCAGCTAATCACATTGCAGGGTCAGAACTAACTGTGGTATATTCAGCTATAATTCTATAATAATTCTATAAGTCTAAAAATAAGTGGTCTATCAATCCATAGATTTTTAAGAACGTTGAAAGTATCCTCAAGTGCAGTCACAGCAAAGACCATGAAAAATATTGTAATGATGAAACTGGCACTCATCAGGACTGCCCCAGTAAAAGAAGAGCAAGAGTCTTTTCTGTTGTACAGGATGAGTTCATCAGAGATGAGTTACCAGCTTCAGAAACACTGTTATAAATATTGTCTAAAATTTGATAAATCGGTGCAGTGTAATACTATATACACAGTTTATAATCTGCTCACACTTTAACACTCCTGTAGTGAATTAGTGAACCAAAGGCTTTAGTAGAGTAATAGTGCTGCACAGTTCATTGGGCAGAAGTGATGGAATAGCCTTAGTCATGCACTAGAGAGATAGCACCGTTACTAAATAATCTGCAGTCATGGTGGTGCAGTAGGTCAGATTATTACTCAGAAAATGAGGCAGTACATGACCCTAGAAACAGGAAAAGCTAAATTACAAATACAATTTAATAACTTAAAACTGTAGTTTAGGTTCATTCATACACAAAGGTATGGTAGGAAAAGTATCTCTATTCATTACTCTGTAGGTAGAATAGAGTATAGATACTAGAGTTTAATAAAATACTTCTATAGAAGTTGAAAAAGTATCAACTCAAGCTTTTTACTCTTTAATTAAAAGTGTTTAAAAAAGTACTGGATTCAAAACTACTTAAAGTATAAAAGTAAAAGTAACGTAAGGGGAAAAAATAAAGCCATTAAAAACAAAAGCTTAGGCCACGCCCACAGAGTCCCCAAAACACATCTTGCATATATGTCCATTAAAAATGAATGTATTTTATTAGAATGAAAATAGATATTAAAGACGCTAAGTTGGACTTGAGTTTGTCTCGAGTTCTCCTTAGAATATCACTGAAAAGTTACTGTATTTCAGTAATTCAGTTTAAAATGTGAAACTCATATATTATACAGATGTATTAAACACACAGAGCGATCTATTTTAAGCTTTTATTTTCTTTTATTGTTGATGATGATTATGAAGCTTACAGCCAATGAAAACCTTAAAAATCAGTATCTCAGAAAATTAGAATATTATATTTAGGACCAATTGGTACTTTTGGCAGCGTGGGCAGTGTGCCAAGTCCTGCTGGAAAATGAAATCTGGATCTATCACTTGAAAAAACACAGTGGATCAACACCAGCAGATGACATGTCCCTCCAAACCATCACTGATCATCAGTAAATTTCGCATTTCATATACCTGTATGTGGCGGAGTAATTTGGAGCTTTGGTTACAGTGCATTACCAACTGATAGCGGCACTCATAGAATGCCTCTCAGCCAATCACATTGAAGAGTCGGAACTAACTGTAGTATAATAAGCTATAATTATAAAGTCTAAAAATGAGGGTCTTTCAATTCATAAAACGTTAAGAACTTTGAAAGTATTCTCAAGTGCAGTCACAGCAAGGACCATGAAAAACATTATAATGATAAAACTGGCACTCAGTAGGACTGCCCCAGCAAAAGAAGAGCAGGAGTTTCCTCTGTTGCACAGGAAACATAGGAACAAAAATCAGTGTCTCAGAAAATTTGAATATTATATATGACCATTTGTTACTTTTGGCAGTGTGGACAGTGCGCCAAGTCCTGCTGGAAAATGAAATCTGCACCTATCACTTGATAAAACACAGTGGATCAACACCAGCAGATGACATGGCTCTCCAAACCATCACTGATCATCAGTAAATTTTACATTTCATGTATATATATATATATATATATATATATATATATATATATATATATATATATATATATATATATATATATAAATCAATACACTTATTTAATTATTATTATTAAGAAACAAATATTCGTTAGGTTCTCCCCAACATTACCAAATGATTTGCATCAGCTACATTTAATGCATTATTTTGTAGGTCATCCAGGTCAGGAAATTCCCAATCTTGCATTTACTTCCACAGTATCAGAGCCGAGCTGTCTCTTTGAGGCGTTGTTAGTGTTATATGAGTTCAGTAAGACAAGACAATAGCTGTAGATGATGATTTCAGCTCTAGTTCCTTAAGTTCTTGCACCGTTTGCATTCTAAACAGGGAGCAGCACTTTTTTCCATGTCTTCACTTTTAAATTGCTGACAGTATGAGTGACTACCAGAGTAAAGTTCTCCAGAAATCACTCAAATCCTCTAAAACATCATTTTCACCCAAGAACAGCAGTCTAAATGAATAGTGAAGTGATCTATCAGATTATGAAGGAACACATAAGGAATCATGTAGTAACTTAAAAACAGTGTTAAACAAACCAAAATACTCCGTGAAGAAGCTTTTAGATGCTCTTATCTGGGGAGCTGTTAACTTTTAGCGGTTTCTTAGGCTGGAAACTTATCCTGGAGTGGTCCTGATGAGGGCCAGTTCCATCATATAGTTTTTGATGGTCTTCACTACTGCACTTTCAAAGTTCTTGAAATGTTTCAGATTGAAAGCCTGAATTCCAGGTGACTCTACCTCATAAAACTGACTGAAAAAAATCCAGCAGAGATGTGCAAAACTGATCATCTAAACAAGAGGAGTTACTTTGAAGAATCAAATATAAAACATATTCTGGTTTGTTTAAAACCTTTTTTTGTTTACTAAATAATAATTCCATCGTTTTTTCTTCAAAGTTTGGATGAGTTTAGTATTGATCTACATTACGTGGCAGGCCACAAAAAAATCTGTTTTGGAAAATAAAGTGTAATGGGAGGGAGTGCTATAGACTAGTAGCTCTTCAGCCCAGAGGGTTGTTGAACCCAATTGCAGAACAGTTGATCTCAAAGCAGGTGAATCCAAGAAAAAGGGAAAAAATAAATATACTCTACCGCTGCCCCGGCCAGTGAATTTGGACACGGCCGGGGAAAAAAAATGCCCTTATAAGGAGATAAGGAACCCAAGAATGGGTGGAAAAACGGGGCAGAAAACGGGAGGAAACTAAAATTACGCCAAGCGCAACAGAAAGAGAGACAGGGAGGGATGTGAACAAAAACTCGCAAGAGAAGCATTTTATTTATTTATTGTTTTTTTTTAATTATAATTCATTATAGTTCAAACAACCTCATTGGCCTAATGTTTCACGCCTATTGCCGACCTCTGATATAAATTATATTTTTATTATGAATTCCCACCTTTAATTCAAATTCCTTTTAACAATCAAAAGCCTCAGACCAGGATGCTCACTGTGGCTCCTCTTGATGTAATCTGTCAGTGGTCTGTTTCTAAAGTTAATTTCACTTGGATTCCACATGTATATTGTTGCTACTGTCACTGGCTGCAAGACAACCCCAAATCATGATGCACCCACCCCCGTGCTTCACAGTTGGCAGGGTGTTCCTTTTTTTATATGAAATACAATTTACTCAACTATTCTTAGCTATACTTTCATCACACTAATTATATATGACATAAAAATACATGTGCACATGTGTTTTTAGTGTATAGAAATATGAATAAGTCATTTAATTACTAAGATTTTTTTCTGTATTGTCATTAAAGTCCACCATTGGAATCGTGGATAACAGCACGTTTCCTCATGTTCATGTTGTTTACTGAAGTTGTTTGGTTTCAGAATATCACACTGAGCTGCGGAGAGGAAGCTACAGCTAGAAAGTGAAGTTTGTAATCTAGCAATATTGAGTTTAATGATATTAGTAAGCGCAGTCATGTGTCGTGCGAACCTCTAGCGGCTCACGCGTGTGATTTTAGGAAAAACCGCACCGGATCCATGCGGACGGACATCCGGTTCCTCGTGGCGGCATTGTCGGGAACTCAGGCGTCCGCACTGTCCGTAAGGGGCGGAGCTCCGACCCTCCCTCCCGCTGGCCCAGATTTCGACACCCGCGGCCGCACTTCTCTAATTCTGGCGAGCGGCTGCGCTGTGGCAGAGGCTCTCGACGTGTCGTGAGGCCGAACAGTCTCATCATAAGGCCGGAGTTGAGCAACGCCATGCCTTCCTGTTCCCTTGCAACACTGGAGAGTAAAGCTGTGTCATCCAGCCCCGCAGTGTGTGAGAAGATACACTGCAGTACCATGGAGTTTAAAACTGATATACCTATTTCAATCTGAATTCTATATATGTGAATTCAGTTTCTTGAATTTAAATTATTTTATTATTAAATATTTACTATTTAATACTTATTAAAAATATTAATATAGTTCTGTTGTAAACTTGATGTCACGAAATTTGCTGTTCAAAAAAAATCATAGTAATGGTTGATTATATACATTGTTGATGAAAAATAAGTTTTCAGATACACACTGGATAGATTTTCATCTTTCAGCCTAAATTCCTTAGGTTTTTAGCAATTATTTTGAAATTCATTATTTTCAACAGCAAAGTACAAATGTATTCACCAAAAAAGGGCAAAATAACATAATTAAAATTCTAATTTATATCTTATTAATAAGTATGCAAAATGCAGTGTTTCTGACTTTTCAATTTACAGTTTTATTATTACAGTTTTATTTAATACCGGACAGTATAAACCCAAGATATTTCTTATTTTATCTGCTTTTTTAAACTTCATTTACTTTACTAATAAATATCTATTCTTGCATGAACTTGTAATTGATTTTATACAGTTCCATACATTTTTTTTAGATACATAAATGTAAACCTACTACTGGATAGATTTCAATCTTGGGCCTAAATTCCTTAAGGTTTTATGGAATATTTATGTACAATTCTTTTTATCTGAACATTTTTAACTGTTAATTAGAATTTTTCGTTTAAAATTTAAATTCTTAAATTGTTAAAACATCAGCAAAGTGCAATATTTCTTTCTTAGAAAGTATAAACCCAAGATATTTCACATTTTATCTACTCTATTTATTTAATTTATTACTAAGCAATAATACACTCAAGGTTTGTGCTATAACGTGTAATATTAGCACTGCTGTGATGCAGTCGTGGATCAGCATGGCAGTTACAGCACAAACCTCGAATGTATAATTGTGATTATACCACAGTTCCATTATGACTGTTTATTGAAAGATTTTAAAGAGTTAAAGAGGAGGAGAAAATAGGATCTGTTTGGTTATAAAAACTCAGCCAGTTAAAGTGGTTCCATTGCTGCTCTGTTTGTAGCTGCGCTGTTTGGTTTGTAAGCGCTGCATTGTTGCTAAGTTACCTGTATGTTGCGGAGATACATGGAGAGCTTTGGTTAGTTACAGTGCATTACCGGCTGATAACGGCACTCATAGAATGCCTCTCAGCCAATCACATTGCAGGGTCGGAAAAAAGCTGTGGTAAACTAGTGGTTCACTATTACCATTAATCAGTTCTGATACATCAGCTCATAGATGCCTTGTGCGGAAAAGTAAATTATTGAGATATTAGATTAACATATCCTGCCTTTAACTACACATATATAACATGCATTTTTCAAAGGCGTGACTGTGGAATTAGAAGAAAGTATGAGTACTGGACTTACCTGCCTGTAGTCCTAAAAACTAGTTTTCAGGAAAAAATAGGACAAAATAAGACCTAAAACTCCTAATTACTTGGTATCTTCAGTGCCTCAAGTTATTATAAGTGTTTTAAGAAGGAATAGCAGCATTGTACTGTGTTTGTAATGAGTTTTTTAGCTGAAATTATCAATAAATTAAAAGTTAAGCAGATAAAACTTGAATTATCTTGGGTTCATATCATCTGCAATCAAACAAAAGCCAAATTAAAAGTAAGAAACACTATTTTTACACTTATTACTTGCATTTTTCGTACTGTCCCAACTTTTTCTGAGTTTGTAGAGTCATGAATCAGATTTATAATAATGCATGTTTCCACAGGGTGCATTGTTTTGATGTATATCAGAGCTGTGGGCGTATACGACTGCCGCAACTGGTTCAATGATTCATAATTCACCATCATCTGCTGCGAACTGTAAATGTTACGTCAGGAGACACGTTTAGAGCCTTCGGGCAATTAGTGTAAGACCTCAAAACAACAGACCTGCATCTGTACTTCATCATCATCATCGTTCTAGGAACTGCAGTTACAGACTACTATGACTATAATGTACCGAATCTTTAAAGGTGTGAATGTAATGAACATACAGCTCTGGAGAGCACTTCAGTCTCTCTGATTTTGCTATTTATAGGTTTATGTTAGAGTAAAATGAACATTGTTGTTTTATTCTATAAACTACAGACAACATTTCTCCCAAATTCCAAATAAAAATATTCTCATTTAGAGCATTTATTTACAGAAAATGAGAAATGTCTGAAATAACAAAAAAGATGCAGAGCTTTCAGACCTCAAATAATGCAAAGAAAACAAGTTCATTGTAACGCTGTGTGAAGGACTGGACGAGGAGAGCGGACGCTAACGCAAGTATCATTTATTAAAGGACAGAAAACAAAACATAAATCAAACAGAAACAAGAGACTAACTAACAAGCAGGATTTAACACAGCCGTGACAGACGTATACACGCACAAGAACCGACAGAAACACTAATGACAAAGATCCTTAAATATACACACAAGGCGGGAAGGAGAACAGGTAACACCTGGGGACTGACTAATGAGGGGCGGAGCTACAAATGGACACAGGTGAGTGGAAAAACACTGACAGAACACAGGGGCACGGGTCACGTGGGACAACACAGGCACGAGGACAGACAGGAAACAGGGCCAGGCGTGACATTCATATTCATAAAGTTTTAAGAGTTTAGAAATCAATATTTGGTGGAATAACCCTGGTGGTTTTTAATCACAGTTTTCATGCATCTTGGCATCATGTTCTCCTCCACCAGTCTTACACACTGCTTTTGGATAACTTTATGCCTTTACACTTCTGGTGTAAAAATTCAAGCAGTTCAGTTTGGTGGTTTGATGGTTTGTGATCATCCATCTTCCTCTTGATTATATTCCAGAGGTTTTACATTTGGTAAAATCAAAGAAACTCATCATTTTAAGTGGTCTCTTTTTTTAAGTTGTGAAGCTTATTTTTGGTGCCTAAAAGGTGCTTAAGTTCCTTGACTAGGCCATGTGGCCATCTTGCTTCTCTCAGACCAATGATGTGCTGATTCTGAAAGTCTGTCAACTTGGCAAAATTTGAGCGCCATATCTAGCAGCTAACGGTCTCTCACAAGGAGGTACACTACCCAAGATTAGTCTATGAGAGCCTTTTTATAGAGAAACAGAGGAAGCACTTTTTTACACCATCGTGTAAAATTATCTGAACTTTCTACTCCTTACATTTTAATAAAAATATCCTCGTTACTCCTGTTTCATTTCAGCTGGTTTTCATTCCGGCTTCTCATCGTTCAATAAAACCCCTATCCAGATAAATCTCTCCATCCAGATAGAGTGAATCTGATTGTGGTTGGATGTAGAGAAGTATAAACATATACCATTCCGCCTCCTTATTGGTTTATACATTTTACTAAAATAAATCCATTCATTTACAATCAGCATATATGCAGCTCTGAAAAAAATAAAATACCACTTACTGAACTGAACTGCTTGAATTTTTGCACCAGGAGTAAAGCAGCATAAAGTTATCCAAAAGCAGTGTGTAAGACTGGTGGAGGAGAACATGATGCCAAGATTCATTAAAACTGTGACTAAAAACCAGGATTATTCCACCAAATATTGATTTCTGAACTCTTAAAACTTTATGAATATGAACTTGTTTTCTTTGCTCTGCATCTTTTTTGTTATTTCAGTCATTTCTCATTTTCTGTAAATAAATGCTCTAAATGAGAATATTTTATTAGGAATTTGGGAGAAATGTTGTCTGTAGTTTATAGAATAAAACAACAATGTTCATTTTACTCAAACATAAACCTATAAATAGCAAAAATCAGAGAAACTGATTCAGAAACTGCTCTCTTATTTTTTCCAGAACTGTGTATGCAGCTCTGTAATTCGGCCTAAGCTTTTTTTTAATGGCTTTATTTTTTCTCCTGACATTACTTTTACTTTTATACTTTAAGTAGTTTTGAAAGCAGTACTTTTTAACACTTTTACTTAGAGAGTTAAAAGCTTGAGTTGAACTTCTACAGAAATATTTGATAAAACTCTAGTATCTATACTTCTACATTAAATGCAACCAAATAACCGACTCTTGATGTTTGTAAAAGTTGCTGGAACTGATTTTTTTTGTAAAAATACCAACAACTTCACGCTTCATGAGTTGTTCCACACTGTTCCATCAGGTCGAGTTCCATTTGCACCCCAGAACTGTGTTTCTAGCTCAGAGCGATGGCACTCTCCCCGCGGCGCTAACGTAAAGGTTGTGTCTGATGTCATTGCTCTTCAGTTCAGGTCGCTAGAAATAGGACACTTTCACAATCAGATCAAAATTGATAATGGCTTTGTGAGTAAGAGCGCATGTGGGCACCAAAAAACCACGTCTGTAGAGCTCACGTGGTGGAATCTCAACCGTCTGCCCACAGAGTGATATTGGATCTCTTCCTTCCTGTGGATACAAGCACAAAAAAAGCAGAACGAAAGAAAGAAAGGAGGAAAAAAAGAAAGAGAGCTTTGTATTTCAGCACAGACCTGATCAGATGAGTCAGAAACTTTTCAAAAACTCTATATTTAGGTAGGGGCCATTGTTTTTTTGTTTTTTTTTTGATAAACGTGACGTTTAAAATCTTTTAAACACACTTCCCTGAGAGTATTTTTAAAGTGAAGAGGAAAAATTATTTTCCACATATTTCTTTGGAAATCGTGTTTAAGAAAAGCTTACACCTTAAACATGTGAAAACATATGAAATTGTTCAGTATGCAACAGTAGTTGTTGGCAATACTTCGCAAAAATACTAAGCAAATAATGGATATATACTATGTACATATATAATTACACATAGCTGAGACAGATCAGTATTCAGGTGATGATGAGTCAGCGCAGGAGTCATGAGGAGGAATGAGGCCCAAAAATAAAGGTTTAGAAGAAAAAATGGTATTTAAATATATTTTTTTTAATTAGCAGATTGAGGATTTATTTATATTATATTAATGTATATTTTTAATGTATATCTTTGGAAATCGTGTCCAAGAAAAACCTAAACCTTCAGAAAAGCTGCTGTTTGTTCTGAATATGTCTTGCGTGAAATACATTTCTAAGTTTTCTGTATTTGGTTTTATTAGTTTTTTTAGTTTATCTTATAGAACAACTTTAACACTTGAAGGTTTGGAAAAAAGCAGAATTGTAACAAGTAAACAGACGAAGGGTCAAAATATATGAAATTGTTCAGTATGCAACAGTAGTTGTTGGCAATACTTCGCAAAAAAAACTAAGCAAATAATGGATATATACTATGTACATATATAATTACACATAGCTGAGACAGATCAGTATTCAGGTGATGATGAGTGTGGAAACATTTGCTGATTGGATGAGTCAACGCTGTCAGGAAGTCAGGAATGAGGACCAAAACTAGAGGTTTAGAAGAAGAAGGTGAAAAAATGGTATTTAAATATATTTTTTTAATTATCAGATTTAGGATTTATTTATACTATTGTATATTTTACATACACAATTCACATTACAGCACGCATTCACTGTAGGCATGTACAAAATATTGATATACTGAAGATAAAAAGGAAAATTCACATATTTTTAAAAGTCTTCTTTGTAAATCGTGTCCAAGAAAAAAATGCCTAAACCTTCAGAAAAGCTGCTGTTTGTTCTGAATATGTCTTGCGTGAAATACATTTCTAAGTTCCTTCTTTGGGGACTAAAAATACAAAAAAATCCTTGACTACTCCTGCCGTACTGTCTTTGGTTATATTAGTTTTTTTTTGTTTATCTTATAGAACAACTTTAACACTTGAAGGTGAAAAAAACAATTATGAATTTGTTTGGTATGCAACAGTAGTTGTTGGCAATACTTTGCAGAAGTACTAAGCAAATAATGTATATATACTATGTATATATATATATATAATTACACATAGCTGAGATAGATTAGTATTCAGGTGATGATGAGTGTGGAAACATTTGCTGATTGGATGAGTCAATGCAGGAGGCGGGAGTGAGGCCCGAAAATAGGGGTTTAGAAGAACCAAGGTGAAAATCATGTTTAAAACGTTTTTTTTATCCTCAGACTTAGAATTAAGGATTTATTTATATTGATGTATATTCTGAAGGTAAAAAAGAAAAATGTTCTTTGGAAATTGTGTGCAAAGAAAAGCCTTCGTTTTGCGTGAAGAACATTTCTAAGTTCCTTCTTTGGTGACTAAAAATACAAAAGTTCCTTGACTACTCTGTGAGGTATTGTTCTATACAAATAACTCTAGATAAATAAATGAAGCCAAAAGTAGCCACCCACTATTCTTAGACCAAGAAACGTTGTGATGCTCATTGCTATCTTACACCGCGTCAAAAGTCTTTTTTTGTTTCCCGTCTTGTGCCTGCGCCGTTGAAATAGCGTCAGAGTTTAGGAATATTACATTACATTACATTACATTTGGCAGACGCTTTTGTCCAAAGCGACTTACAATAATGAAGTACAAAAGTAATAGAAATTAAGATAAACCATTTTAGATAGGGCTTAAAGGAGGTCAAAGGGAAATAAAGGGATAGAGAAGTGAAGGAGGGGAAGAAGGAAATGGGGTTAGAAGTAGTTAGTGTGTTAGAGGTGTTAGGAGAGTAAGTGCTCTTTGAAGAGCTCAGTCTTCAGGAGTTTATTAAAGACAGTGAGAGATTCTCCTGATCTGGTAGTAGAAGGTAGTTTGTTCCACCATTGGGGAACTCTGTATGAGAACAGTCTGGATTGCTTTGTGTGAATGTTTGTTTGGTAAAGCGAGGCGACGTTCATTGGAGGAGCGCAGCGGCCGGGAGGTAGCGTAAGCCTTCAGGAGTGATCAGTGCAGGTAGGAAGGAGCTGTTCTATTATCACCTTGTAGGCGATTGTAAGAGTTTTGAATTTGATGCGAGCATCAACTGGTAGCCAATGGAGCTCAATGAGCAGCGGGGTGACATGTGCCCGTTTTGGCTGGTTGAAGACCAGACGTGCTGCTGCGTTCTGGATCATCTGGAGTGGTTTTACTACACAGGCCAGGAGGCCAGTTAGCAGGGCATTGCAGTAGTCGAGTCGTGAGATGACGACTGCTTGTACCATGATGACTGAATATATACCCCTCCAGCCCACGCCTGGCATTAGACATGGTGCCAGCAGCTTCATGTTGTTTCTCTGCTCCAGCGGGGAGTAATGCCAGTCTGCCAGGGGTTTGTTTAAAGAGAGAAAGCTGGTGTAACAATAGACCCAATGACTTGTTTATTGCAGCTCGTTTTGGAGGTTTAAACATCTCATAAGGGTAATTTTGAGTGGGTGTATAATCAGTAGCTTCATCTCTCTCTCTCTCTCTCTCTCTCTTTCTCTCTATCTGTTTTTTTTTCTATTTCTCTATGTGCCACAGTTCTCCTCGTTCCTATTCTCCCAGTGTCAGAGTGTATGATGATATAACAGTAAGTGTGTTAAAGGTCAAACTGGTGAGTTTAGATGGTTGTAAACTGGTGTTTACACTGTTTAACAGTTAATCAATAGAACTACACAACTCACATCTAACTCTGACTTTATAATTAACCCGTAATCTGGATTATGTACAGGTGCATCTAAAAAAAATAGAAATTGAAAAGTTACTTTATTTCAGTAATTCATTTCAAAATGTGAAACATTATACAGCTGTATTACACACAGTGATCTATTTTAAACGTTTATTTCTTTTATTGTTGATGATTATGAATTACAGCCAATAAAAACACCAAAAATCAGTGTCTCAGAAAATTTAAATATTATATTTTATTATTTTACGACAAATTGGTACTTTTGGTGCAGTGTGGGCAGTGTGCCAAGTCCTGCTGGAAAATAAAATCTGCATCTCCATTAAAAGTTGTCAGTAGCAGAGGGAAGCTGTAAGATATGAAGTGCTGTAAGATTTTGTGGGAAAACAAAACTGCACTGACTTTAGACTTGATAATAAAACACAGTGGATCAACACCAGCAGATGACAGACATGACTCTCCAAATCATTACTGATCATCAGTAACATTACATTTCATTTGTAAATCAAGGGAGCAGAGTCTGGAGGAAGAGTGGAGAGACACACAGTCCAAACTGATCGAGGTCTAGTGTGAAGTTTCCACCAATCAGTGATGGTTTGGAGAGACATGTCATCTGCTGGTGTTGATCCACTGTGGAGCTGTAGTGTGAAATATTGATATACTGAAAAGTCACAGTATTTTGTTTGGCAGTACAGTATCAGTTCTCAAAAACATTTAATGGATTTTGAATTGTACATGTAATATTAAATTAATGGACCAATCCAAAAATGTCTGAAAAGCAAAATGAAAGTGCTTCTAGGAAACACAAATAAAGAATACCTTTCAGCTTTCAAATGCTGAGGAAAAATGAAAGAAGATAAATAAAGATAAAGCCTCCAGATAAGCACAGAGTCTCAGCCCTAATCTCTTGTTTTTAGTCTGATGGAAGGAAAGTTCTGGCTGAAGTATTTGCTGAAGTGCATCATGTCAATATTACATGTTAACTAATCTGTAAAACAGTGTTTTAACCACTTACGACTCATAACCTCGTAATCACATCATGCTCTGGGCTGAAACTCAATGTGGTTTCTGAGTCTGAATCCTTTATTTCTACCTGGCCCAGAACAGAGAAAACAGAGGGGTATATATACAGGACAGACCAGGTGTGGGCAATCAGAAGCTCGGAGAAAGTGAACACTGTAGCGTCACGTGATCAGCAGAGTCAGGGGAGTCTGGTGAGAGTGCATGCTGGGAATTGGATTCTGTAATGCAGGGGTGTCCAAACAATCCTGTGTCCAAACAGAAATATATTTGAAGTCACGGACCACAGACTCTGTATATCCACTCTGTAAAGCAAACAATGAAATATACCACTTTAAATAATACATTTTCCCGATTATTTAATTTACACACCATTTTACTTGACTTACTATCTTTATCTGACAGTGTTGTGTAAACTAAGATTTTTCAAATTGATGTTTCATTTCATGATGTCTCTTAATATTAAGCTCCTTAATTACTTAATTAACTGCACACTCTCTCCGCTTTTAGTCTCTTTGGCACGCTTTTCTGCGCTAGAAATGCGCACTCTCTCCGCTTTTAGACTCTTTGGCCCGTTTTTCTGCGCTAGAAATGCGCACTCTCTCCGCTTTTAGACTCTTTGGCCCGTTTTTCTGTGCTAGAAATGCGCACTCTCTCCACTTTTAGACTCTTTGGCCCGTTTTTCTGCGCTAGAAATGCGCACTCTCTCCACTTTTAGACTCTTTGCCCTGTTTTTCTGCGCTAGAAATGCGCACTCTCTCCGCTTTTAGACCCTCTCTTCTTCCCCACGTGACCTGTGCTCCCTTGTGTCTCCCGTCTCAGTAGTTTTCCACCATGTGTCTCATTTGTAGCTCCGCCCCTTCCCCAGGTGTTTCCACTTCTAGTGTGTTTCCTGTTTGTTTAAATAGCCCTCCTCTGCCACTTGTCCCTCGTCGGTCTTTGCACCTTCCTCTGTTGTTTTGTTGCTCCTGGTTATTCTTGTTTCATTCGTCGCGCCCTAGTTCCCTGCTAAGTGTTTTGCTTCTTGTTGTTTTTGCCGTGTAAATATATCCCTGCCCTGTTTAGTTTTGTTTATTTCTTGGTTATTTTTGGTAGTTTCTAGTTTCTTGTTTATTCCTTGTTTATGTTCTTAGCTTTGTTTGTTTATTTGTTTATTTACTCCCAGTTTATTTTGTTATTTATTATTTCTTGTTGGTTTAGTTTATGTTCTCTGGTTTCTCTCGTTTGTTTTGGTTTTTGGTTATATGTTTATCTATTTTCAGTTATTTAGTTTATTCCCCAGTTCCTTGTATATATCTCCCTGTTTTATGTTTAAGTGTTTACTTGTTTCTCGTTTCCTTGTTTATTTATATTTATTTATTAAATTATTAATTTCTCACCCTACCTGCATTTGCGTCCGTCTCCTCGTCTCCCTGCCTGGGTCATCCTGACAGTTTGGTATGAAATAGTACATCACAGTGAAAAGCACAGACTCTGTTTTTAAATGCAATTATTATTAAGTAAGTAATTCCATCAAAAAGTAATTAATTAAGTACAGTAATTAAGTAAAATAATACTCCAGTAGATACAGATACCTCTCCGCTTTTAGACTCTTTGGCCCATTTTTCTGCGCTAGAAATGCGCACCCTCTCCACTTTTAGACTCTTTGGCCCATTTTTCTGCGCTAGAAATGTGCACTCTCTCCGCTTTTAGACTCTTTGGCCCGTTTTTCTGCGCTAGAAATGCGCACCCTCTCCACTTTTAGACTCTTTGGCCCATTTTTCTGCGCTAAAACTGCGCACTCTCTCCGCTTTTAGACTCTTTGGCCCGATTTTCTGCGCTAGAAATGCGCACTCTCTCCGCTTTTAGATTCTTTGGCCCATTTTTCTGTGCTAGAAATGCGCACCCTCTCCGCTTTTAGACTCTTTGGCCCATTTTTCTGTGCTAGAAATGCGCACCCTCTCCGCTTTTAGATTCTTTGGCCCATTTTTCTGCGCTAGAAATGCGCACCCTCTCCGCTTTTAGACTCTTTGGCCCATTTTTCTGTGCTAGAAATGCACACCCTCTCCGCTTTTAGACTCTTTGGCCCGTTTCTGACACCTAGCGTTCAAACTTTAAATCTCACATAATAAAAACCTGCTTAACAGCGGGCCAGCTTTCATTATATTTCTAAAATCACTCGTGGGCCGCTCCAAAAAAGAAAACGGGCTGCAAATGGCCCGCGGGCCGTAGTTTGGACACCTCTGATCTAGAGTGAAGGCTGAAGCAGGGACTTTATGCCGGTTCAACGTGTGCCAGCTGGGACAGAGCAGTGCTTCACGTCATGGTGTGGGGCAGACACACAGTTCCCCTGCCTCTGCACTTGTGTGTGTATATAAATATGTATTATCCACTGAAGAACCTATTATAATCTACTTTAGTACAAGCTGGAACTTTTCAGGTTCCAAAATTAGGTGCGTAAACAGGAATTGAAAGTTTATTGTCTCTAAAAGGGTTCATTAATTTGTTACAATATTATGTTATTATTTTATTAGTGTCAAATTAGTGGTTTAAAAATGACAACAATGTCGTTTATCGCAAAAATTTCTGGGACAAAATATCGTTCGCAAAAAAATAGTTATTGTGACAGGCCTACTGTGCACTCAGGAGTCTCAGGCTCCACTTCTCCTTCCTTAAGTCACTCCGTGATGCAATCTAGGAAAGCTCCTCCAGCTGGAGGAGGAAGCTGGAGAAGAATGGGGTGATCATGGTATCATCATCTCTGCTTTTCTCCGCTGGCTTCACTCGTCCCTCGCCACACCTAAAGAAAGACAAGGGCTGAGTCACGCTATCTGATGGACAGAGAGTCATACTTCCAGAAAGGATGGAAAAACTGGTGTAAAGGTCGACATTCCTGTCCGAGCGCGAGAGTTAAAACGGGCAAAAGCGAGTTTGAGACTATTCATTGAGCAGTAATTAATGAATAGTTATTATAAAGGAGACATAATTAGTAAGTAGTTCTCTGGGAGATATGTAAGTCTCAGTAATTATTGTGGAGTTAATAGTGAACTACTATAATCATTAGTTCAGTACTATCTACTGAGTAATTATTCAGTACTCCCTGGTAGTTAATAAAAAAGATTTAGGTGTTAATGCAGCACTATTAATTAGTTACTGCTTAGTTACTGCTTACTTACCTATTAATTATGGAACAGTATTATAAAGTGTTACCAATAGCGGTCAGAGAGTTCAGCCGGCCGAGTGTTTCTGACTCCTCAAGTGCTTTTCTGCAGTGGATAGAGGTGATTATTTTCAGATTACAGTGACTTTTGGCCCTCAAAACATCAAAAGCAATAAATTATTTGAATTATTAACATTTATATTACTTATATAAAACATGTCACACTACATATAAATCATATTTTCATATTTTTTCCCATTTTTAGTAGCAGATATGTTGCATTATTAATGGTGACTTTATTCTGTTACAAAGACACATTTTGTATAGATAGATAGATAGATAGATAGATAGATAGATAGATAGATAGATAGATAGATAGTTATTTTAATTATTCACATTTATATTACTTATATAAAACATGTCACACTAAGAAATCATATTTTCATATTTTTCCATCTTATTTTTTTACTTTTCATAGCAGATATGTTAAATTGTTTATGGTGACTTTATTATATAGATATATGAGTTTTGTGCTTCTATCACAATTAAGCTTGTTTGTGTTTTGTTATTTAGCATAAGCTAACACTGACGTGTGGTAAACGTGGGGCGTGGCCAGCAACAGCTTATTTGCATAAAATATTTTTAAATAGCTCACTCTGAAAGGGATTGAAACTGATAAAAGGACAGAGCTGTGATATCTTTATCTTTATGTAAGGGTCATTTGTGTAAATTAGCTTTGTATAGAACATATAGCTATTCTAACGTGTGCAAAAACAGGTACAATATTCCCCTTTTAAAGTATTGTTTATAAAATGCTTGATATTATTTTGAAAATAGCTAAATTAATATAGATTCATACAATATTAAAATAAAACATCAGTAGAACTTTAAGAAAAAATATAAATATAATATTGTGATATTTATCCACAGTTTTAAAATATTTTAACTTAACCACTGCAGACGTGGTCAAATGTCTCATATAAAAAAATGTAGTAAAAGTTATTAAAATTAAAGATTAATATTTCTCTATATGTGTAAAAATGTGTTAATTCAGAGAAAATTGTATGACATTGTTAATCAGAGTTTGTGTGAAATTTAATCTTTTCTGTAAAACAAAAGACACGGTATTTTATTATTGACCCACAGCTGCACAACACTGTGGTTTACAGGACGTTCCTGTAGCTATGATACATGCAAATATACACACACACACACACACAAGCATACGTGATTACACACACACACACACACACACACACACACAAAACACACTCTGACACTTATACCATGGCACGCGGCTGACAGAGCCAACAGGAAGTAGCGAGCGTGTGGGTGTGAGATTTACAGAAGACTTGTGTGACGACCAAACAATATCAAACCCCGCCTCCCTGTTCACCCGCCCACCACTTCCTACATTCCTCACCTGTCCATACTTACACACACACACACACAAACAGACACACACACACACACACACCTCACCTGAGCCTTACCCAACCACCTCGCGCCCACACAGCACTTCTCAGAAGAGTTAAACAGCCCCCGTACATCCAACTCCACTGCATCAGCACAACTCAAATGCCAGGGCCCAGGTATACGTGTAGAGCAGCATGAGAGACTACGGCCAAGTGCAGCTCAATAAATTATACTATAACTTTAATTTAGTAATTCAGTTCAAAATGTGAAACTCATATATTATATAGATGTATTAAACACACACATACAGAGTGATCTACTGTATTTTAATAGTTGATTTGTTTTATTGTTGATGATTATGAAGCTTATAGCCAATGAAAAAAAACAAAAAAATCAGTGTCTCAGAAAATTAGAATATTATATAAGACCAACTGGTACTTATTTTTGGCAGTGTGCCAAGTCCTGCTGGAAAATGAAATCCGCATCTCCATAAAAGTTGAAAAATGAAGTTTTCCAGGAAAACACTGCACTGTATATATATTATTATGTATTTATTTTATTTTGTATATTTTAAAATGACATAGGCATGCAAAAATTCATGGGACGCAATACTACTTCCTGTCCTATGACTTCTGCCACATCTCATAGAAGCTAAAGCACACTGTTCTAAACTGTGGGATTTGTGGGCGGAGTCTCCTGCATTGAATTTTGATGTGGAATACGGATTACTGGCAGAGTCACTTGTCTCTTCACATGGACAATAATGGTAAAATTACAGTAGCCTTCTATGGTGACACAAGATATATATATATATATATATATATGTGCAAGTTAAGTTCTTTAAAATGCAAGCAATATATGACAAAATATTAAATTTTTATGGTTATGCTGTTATCAAATCACACACACCTGTGCAAAAAAAAATCATGGGAGACAATGCTAGTCCCTGTGACTTTTGCCACATCTCATGAGGCTTACTGTGAATGTTGCTGCTGTTGGGTTTCTGTGTGGAGGAGTGGAAGGACTGGAAGGCGGGCTCCACCAACAAGAGAGCGACGAACACATCCGAGGTAAGTGCAAAATCTCAAGTGATTTTATTTTAGTTCTCAGTACGCAGAAGAAATGTTAAAGTAATGAGGGCTACCTGACTTCACATCAGCCAGTAAAGGGTCACAGCTGGCCTGCTGCACAAAAACCCTACCTCCCTCTAACAACGCCATTTTCCAAATACAAAAAGGAGCCTCAAGTTTAGTCATGCCTCCCCTTTTAAGGACGTAGCCCCACCCACTAAACAATCGGCAGCTACCATTACTAGGGGTGACTAAAACATACATATAAACATACAGAAACAACAATAATTTATACACACTACTGATATCAGTTATTTACAGACATGTCTAATCCCCAAAATAATACACTTTACCGGTAAGTATTTACACAACATATTATTAATAACATTTCCCTTTTTCCCCCCACAGGTTTTACGGCGCAGCAGTCTCACCCCCCTCCCCACTAGTGAATCGAGGGCCCTTCGATCACCCAGGAGAGAGCTGGCAGACCACGAGTCTCCTAAGGAAAGTTATCAGGTAAGTATTACAGGTTACAATCAAATATAAATACAGTGTTCACATTAAGGTTTAAGAAAGTGCTGGTGATGGGTCTGGCCTATTGACATCATCACACTTACGAACACTGCACTTGACTTTATTGCATATCTTTTATATATATATATATATATATATATATATATATATATATATATATATATATATATATATATACACACATATATGTGCATTTGTGTATTTAATATTCCTCCATTCCATCCACGGTCTGTATCACATATGTTAATATGCTAATATTACCACCCACAGTGGACAGTAGGTGCAGCCACATATCCCAAAGACCAGAGCAGCGTTCTCTCTTTAGCTTTCATGAGGCATGCCAAAAGTTATGGGATACTGATTTTTTACATAGGGTTCCTATGCCATGACTTTTGGCATTTCAGACCCAAGGCAGTTTTTCACCCACGCTGAATATTTAATTCTACCATATTTGAAATAACAGGAAACGCACATTTGCCTGCTAGTGTTTCCCAGATTTACGTTTGTATTTTTCTAGTTTCGGATGCGCCTCCTCATCGCACCTCCCATGCTGCTGTATTGATGTGGGTGGAGGTGAAAGACCGGTGCCAGTTTAAGCCTGTGAACTATCGTTTTGTGTCAGCAGTTTGGTATACGTGTTTAAAAGCATTACTCTGCCTATACAGACATGAAAGCTCGAATATCCAGACGTGGAAGGTCAGCGTGTTTACAGCAGGGTTACTCATGGTGGCGGATTCTGAATCAGTTGAATGTGTGAACTCTTCTGTCCCTTTGAAGAGGTAATATTCATAACCATGAAAATCGAAGATGTTGAACGATGTAAACAAAGCCTTTACACCTTCGATAGTGTATCTTAAATAGTGTATCTTAAAGGGTAACCACAGGTTAATGGACTTTTGACTTTGACTTTTAACTGATTTATTAATATGTACCTCAATATAATCCTTGTTTTTGTCAAGATATTAGCTCATAAATGGAAGAAAACTCTAAAACTACACCCTACAGAAACAACAGACAGAAAATTAATACACATATGCCTGTGTACAGTGACTCACAAAACTATTCATACTCCTTTTTCACATTTTGTCACCTTACAAACCACACATTTAAAAATATTTTATTGAGATTTTAAGTGACAGACCAACACAAAATTATACACGGGTTTCAAAATTGTAATTAAATTAAAAATACTCTGAAACCCCTAAATAAAATCCAGTGCGTCTTAGTTAATAGAGTTAATCCAGCTGTGTGTAATTTAGTCTCAGTATAAATAAATACAGCTGTTCTGTGAAGGCCTCAGTGGTTTGTTAGAGAACACTAGTGAACACTAGTGAACAAACAGCATCATGAAGACCAAGAAGGAATTCACCATATAGGTCAGAGATAAAGTTGTGGAGAAGAAGTTTAAAGCAGCGTTCGGTTATAAAAACATATTCCTAAACTTTGATCATCCCAAGGAGCTCTGTTCAATACATCATCCAAATGTATGATGGTTTTTCTGTACATGCACACACACTCTTACCCCACTTACCCCAGAAAATGGAAAGCACTAAAAACCCTACTACCTCACTGGACTCTATTGCACACTGTGTAATAGAGGTAATTACTGCCTCACCTGGTCTTTTTTGCACACCTTTTGCACACTGCATAATTTGCACACTGTCTTGTTATTTATTATTCTTTGTCTGTATTGTGTTGTATTGTCTGTCTGCACTTTTGTACTGTTGCACTATTGTTCTGTCTACACTGTGTTTATGTGCACCATGGTCCCTGGAGGAACGTTGTTTCGTTTCACTGTGTACTCTGTATATAGCTGAAATGACAATAAAAAACACTTTGACTTTTGACTTTGACTTTGACAAAAATGAACCCAAAAAGTACCAAGACCTACCAAGACATAGCCATGATCCACCCAAACTGACAGTTCTACTATTACGACTCCGGCAGAAATGTTGTCAGTTGAACAATTTAATGTTTTAACATATTTAGCAAAACAAAGATACATATATAAAGAGGTTATATTGAAACAGTCCTCTAGTAGAGTCTTTGGCATAGGCCCCATCATCGGCCCAGGGCTTGATTCATCTGGACTCTGCAGATCCTGTCGTACATTGGAGACAGGGGCGGAGCCAACCCCCGGGCAACCAAACGGGACCAACCTGGAGGCGGTGGGGAAGGAGGAGGGTAAGAACGACCATCAGCGTCTGAAAGGCAGCAAAGGTACTGAATGAGTGATCTTATTTAAAGGCAGAGGGAACAGCTGATTGGATAGGTAATTAGGTGACGTAGAATTGGAGTCTTTAGTAGAACTTTCGCTGCGCTTTCATATCCAGCAAGGAGAGCACTGCTCAGAGAAGCAGCCAAGAGGCCCATGGTCACTCTGGAGAAGCTGCAGAGATCCACAACTCAAGGTGGATCAGGAGAATCTGTCCACAGGACAACTATAAGTCCTGCACTCCACAAATCTGGCCTTTATGGAAGAGTGACATGAAGAAAAACATTGATGAAGGAAAGACATAACTCTGAATTTGGACAGAGTTGATGGGAAGATGGATGGAGATAAATACAGGGTAATCGATAAAGAAAACCTCTTGGAGGCTACAAAAAACTTGAGACTACGAAGGAGATTGACCTTCCGGCAAGACAATGACCTTAAACATACAGCCGGAGCTACAGTGGAGCTATAATGGTTTAGATCAGAGAATATTCATGTGTTAAAATGATCCAGTCAAAGTCCTGAAAGACCTAAATACCACTGAGCTTCTTTTGAGAGACACTCTCCATCCAACCTGACTCATCTTCAGCTGTTTTATAAAGAAGAACGGGGTTAAAATCTCTCAAAAGCATTGCATAAGTAAAATAATAATAATACAACTTTAAAACCTCTGGAATATAATCAAGAGGAAGATGGATGATCACAAACCATCAAACCACCAAACTGAACTGCTTGAATTTTTGCACCAGGAGTAAAGCAGCATAAAGTTATCCAAAAGCAGTGTGTAAGACTGGTGGAGGAGAACATGATGCCAAGATGCATGAAAAAAACTGAGATTAAAAACCAGGGTTATTCCACCAAATACTGATTTCTGATCTCTTAAAACTTTATTAATATAAACTTGTTTTCTTTGCATTATTTGAGGTCTGAAAGCTCTGCATCTCATTTTCTGCAAATAAAGTTTAGTTTATAGAATAAAGCAACAATGTTCATTTTACTTAAATACCTACCTATAAATAGCCAAATCAGATAAACTGATTAGGAAAATTAAATTGTGGTCTCTTAATGTTTTTCCAGAGCTGTGTTTACAGCAGTGTTTATATCTTGTGACGTGTTGTGCTGTCTTGGCCGTCGTTTTCTCTGTAAGCAGAAAGGGGTCACAAATTTAGAAGTGTGAAAAGAAGCTGGTTATAACCGGTGCAGATCCGTTATTAGTCAGTAATAAGGTGCTGTAGCGCGTCCCTGTATGTCAGTGTGGTGAGATACGTGAGCGCTGCTGCTGGAAGTTTACAGGTCAGCTCTGTTTACATTGCGACCATGCGCAAGCACTCGCGCTTGCATCTGCATAAACACGTCAGCAGCAGGAGGAAGGAAGCACCCGCCATGAAAGAGAAAGCCAGAGGACGCCGGGGGAAGCACCATCCAGCGGCAGCCAGCCAATCAGGGGCCCGGAAGGCCCGGCACGTGACCGCGGCCTGGCTGAAGGTGTGACGAGGAGAGAACAGGAAACAGACAAGTGTCGCTAGGACACGACCTCAAAAATACTGAGCTGTGGTCGAGGGATACATCTCTCAAATCAAGATGTTCTAACCTCACTCAGTTTCCATTTGTTTACGCTGCCATATCTGTGTCAAACACGGGTTCTGAAGGGGGAGGTACAGGACACGACGAGTCGGTACAGGATGGAACGGGTCGGTATAGGACGAGGTATTCAGTTGTGAACATAAACACGAACCACCAGGCTGCAAAAAACTTGAGACCTTCCAGCAAGACGATGACCCTAAACATACAGCACTACAGAGCTACAGTGGAGCTATAATGGTTTAGATCAGAGAATATTCATGTGTTAATAATAATTCATGTGAATAATCCTGTCAAAGTCCTAAAAAACCTAAATCCCATTGATCTTCTGTGGAGAGACATGTTCACAGATGCTCTCCATCCAACCTGACTGAACTTAAGCTGTTTTATAAAGAAGAATGGAGTTAAAATCTCTAAAAAGTCTGTAGATGCTGTAGTGGTTGGTCCAGGACAAGGCAGTTCGTGAACATAAACACGAACCATAGTGTAGGTGGGTAATATGGCCCTTAAATATCACAATATTTCATGGTATTTTCGTGATAACGATACTCTTGCCGATATAACAGAACATTCAATTTAATACAAATATTGGTAACACTTTATAATAACTTTCATTAATATATTTTTAACTAATGATCAGTAGATGTGAACAAAGCATTAGTTCATGAGTATCAGAATATGAATATTACCAAATGCTTACACATGACACTTATTTATCAGCATGGATATTCATATTTAGATATGTTAACAAATCATTAGCTCATCAGAATTTGAACATTAATAAATCACTAGTTAAAAATAAGAATTTCAAACCTGACGAATTTTCATCAATTGTAGTTCATGTTGGCAATGTGCTCATTAGTATTTATTACAAATATATTTGCAACTTTTTAGTTTCTTAAAATGTGAAAAACAACAGTTATTAATTAAAGTTATTAATAATTAGTTAATGGTATATTAACAATTAACAATTATTATAAAGTGTCAACAAACTATTTCAAGAATACACTACTGCAACAAAATGAAAATAAAAAAAACAAGAATTTTATCCGGTTTGACAGAAACAGAAGTCAATGATCCAGAATATCATGATACTAATAATAATGCACTCCAAATATCTCCATATATGCAGGATTAAAGTAAATAAAATTATACTGGACATATATAATATGTCTTTAGTAGATATATAATAGGAAATAAGAACAGTGTGAATTTTACTTGTGCTAAAAAAAAACGGAAAAAAGTAGTACCCTGATGTGATAATTAGGGGTGGGTGATATGGCACCATATTTTAGCGTCAAGCTGCACTCATTTCACTGAAGTTGCACACAGCAGTGGTTGCTTTTATGTGACCAGATTTGACCTTTGACCTTATTTAGTCTAGACGTTTGCAGCATGCGTCTGCTCTTGTGTTGACTAAGGAGAATGCGGGTGAAAGGTCTGTGTGCCTTTATTATTCTCTAGGCTACAGAACTATGGTAAAGTTCAGCATGGAAAAGCTGGATCCATTTAATAGGTTCTGTGGGATTGGTCGATACACTGTAATGCAAGCTGATTGTGTGACATTTATATACATAAAAAAAATAATTGGTGAATTTTGAGTACAATCTACATTAATACAATAGCTTAGTGGTTAGCATGTTCGCCTCCCAGCACTGGGGTCTTGAGTCCCTATTTGAGTGGAGTTTTCATATTCTCCTTATGTATGAGTATCCTTCTGCAGTCCAAAAGCATGGAGAAATGTGTGTCTGTGTGTGTGTGTGTGTGTATGATTGTATACACAGGCATGTATGTCCAGATCTGTATTGGGTCAATCCAGAGACTGTAAAAAAAGATGGACGTTGTGTCGCCGTTCCCATTCATTCAGTGAAAATGAAGCCAAAATCTTCCTCCATGTTGTCGATCCTGATACCTGTGTCTGCACAGTAGAGACCAGAGGAGAGAGAAAGACTGTGGAGAGCAGCCTACTCATTTAAATAACCCCGCCCCTGAGGGCTGCCTCGAGGTCACAGGCTGCAGAGCGGAGCGGAGCTGACGGTCTGTTATTGGTCCCGCCCATAACCAGCCATTTTTCAATGACCACACCTTTTTTGAATAGAGCTGAATAACGTTTTAAAAAACGAATTCTGTGGGGATATAAAAAATTGACAATATAAGCAGAGGTTAAACTAGCTGCTGCATTTAAATAATGGAGGTAGAATTACAGTATATTGGAAAAAAACTTGATTGAAAGTTGTCTGTTTTGCCATTGAAACCTATGGGGATGGGTGGAGTTACACAGCTTTCTGAAACCGAACAGCAGGGGGCGCCCGACCTGTGGTGGCTTCACTTTTGAGAGATGATGCTCTGTCCAGCTATATACAGTCTATGGGTCAATCCCTCAGTGCTGATGCAGTCCTCTATGTGTGCGGTGGTTTCCGGTTGAGAGTATGCTGTACACAATTGGCTGTGGTTTGTGTCTGTGTGTGATGGTTGAGTGCTAAGTGTACAAGATAAAGATGTGATTGCCTATAGCCTGCTGCTAACCCCAGCTAGCACTGCTGGAGCAGCATTGGCATTACCGCTAGCGGTTAGCCACTAATGCTAATGGTCCAGGTTTAGCGGCAATCTGAAAATCTACGCTTACTGAAGCGCTTTACTCACCCAAATAAACAGTTTTCATGAGAGAAATCTGTGTAGAGTAACATCCAGCACTCGTTTGACTTGTCTGACTCATCTGAAATGTTTTTTTTTTTGTTTTTTTTTGAAGAATCACAATTTTATTTACCACCCAGCAGCAAGACCTGCTGAATTAGGAAAAACATGGTGAAACCCCTGTTCCTTACTAGTGTCGCATAATGCACCTTATAATTTGGTGCGCCTTATACTGCAAAAAATACAGTAAGTGTTACTAACCCCAAAAAAAAATTCGTTCATTTTCCATCACACAATAATTGCACATCAACTAGCATTATCCATCCCAGCTATCAGTGTTTGGTTAGAGGACGTTTCCTGAATGTTACAGTTAAAATTCTCAGAATGTTACACCTGAGAAGTTCTCTGGATTCTCCCAAGAAAGCAAAACTGCAAACAATACACCTTATTTCCAGTAGAAATATTCAAAAGCACTGTTGCTATTTAAACGATGCAGGTTTTAGGTGTGAGAATACACTCTTGCCGGGGAGTAAGATAAGGCCCTATGAGAAGCTCTTTAGCTGGGGAGGGAGGCGCATTGTTCTGATTGTGTCTCCTCTGAGTTCAGTTCACGCTGAGGCAGCACTGCTGGCCGTGTTACATCAGATTTCGTTTTCCAGGAGTTTCCGGAATCATCACTTCCCAGGAAATCTTCCAGAAGAAAAGTCCAGGAGCGGGAGGAGGAATGCAGCGGGGGAGAAGAGAGGAGAACGAGACTGGAACAGCAGGAGATAAAAAAGAAGTGGAAGCATGACTGACCAGAAGCTCCTGGAACAGTTCCCAGAGAATTAAAGAGAGACAGACAGAGACCCATTCAGAAATGACATGTATGGAAAATACAATAGACTAATTTTATTATTAGATTTTATTAGGTTTTAACAATATATACATAGAAATAGAAATATCGTCAATATTATATAGAAAGAGGCAGAGAAAGAAAGAGATAAATACATTCTGTATTAATCAATCATTTAATCAATCAACCTTTATTTGAACTCGGAAATCATTGAGGGTGACCCACATTTACATTTTAGCTGAGCATTGCCGAGTAGCATCACAGCGCTAACGCTCGGAGGAAAGCACAGCGACTCTAGTGGTTCTGATACATCAGCTCACAGACGCAGCCTTGTGCTGATCCACATCACCCTAGGAGTGATGAGGGGAAAGAGCGCCATCTACTCTACCCACCCAGAGAGAGCAAGGCTAATTGTGCTCTCTCAGGACTTCAGCAGCTGATAACAAGCTACACCAACAGGATTTGAACTGAACAATGAACAATCTCCTGATCATAGTGGCAGCGCTTTAGACCGATGGACCACTCAGAGCCAGGATTTTACTCTTAAATGGCAAGGCCAGTTGTGCTCTCTCTGAGCTCCGGTCGCCGAAGGCAAGCTTATAGTGACCTTATGGTCACTCAAAAGCAGTGTGTAAGACTGGTGGAGGAGAACATGATGCCAAGACGCATTAAAGCTGTGATTAAAAATAAGGGTTATTTTACCAAATATTGATTTATTATTGAGTATTATACACATTAATATTGTTGTTGTTTTTCTCAGTATATTATATATTTTTGAATGGAGAGAGAGAGAGTGTAAAGGATAAATAAAAAAAGAAAGAACAGATAAATGAATGTAGGTGAGTCACGCTCACCCCATGCCTCAAACCACAGTCTGAACACTCTCTCGCTCACTCACGCCTCGTGGACTTTTGGAAACTCCAGATTAATGAATAACCCCAAGGGATTGTGGGAGGAGACTGACTGATTCCCATAAGGTGAACAGGAGCTCGATCACAGACCAGGTGACACACACACACACACACACACACACTCACACACACTCCTATCAGCCCATATCTGACCACAGAATAAGGCTAACACACTTTGCCCTGCTGCAATGTTTATCAAAGTTTCAATACATTTATCTTTTCTTTGTTTTGTCATTCAGCCAAATTCCAAAGCCTACATTTTTAGGCCCAAAAAATCCAGCCCAGTCCACGGCCAGTTTATTTATACTTTATTTTATTGTCTTTTCCTGATGCTGAACTTTGAACTTTGCATATGAGACTTAACAGACTTTGTGCAATTTGTGCAAATTTGAGATTAGATCTATTTAGCCATTCTTTACGAGGCTCATTTAGAAATCACAAAAACACTGAATTTAAAATAGGCTGTTTAATTAATTACAAATCATTGTATTTATATTCTTTTTGGTTGTATAAAGAGAAGAATTTTAAACTCCTATAAAATAAGAGAATCAGTGGATTATCAAATAAAATCACTAAAGTCTTGACTTGTAAAACACTTGTAATAGTATTGATTATGTATTATCAAGTAATAATACTGTAGGAATTTAATTTATTTGTATTAATGGGATAACAAATGTAGGAAAATTGTGTATTTGGTTGTATATAGACCATATAGAGTTTGGAGTCCTATAAAACATGAAAATCAAAGCATTATCATATCACACCACTAAATTCATAAAGATCTCATTACTGTAGCATTTTGGAGTAATGAAAAGTTAAGCCAAGAAAAATGTCCATTCAGTTTTGTATAAAACAGATTTTGGATTCTTATAAAAGCAGAACATTTAATGATTATCAAATGACATCATTAAATTCTTAAAGACCCTTTTTATACTATTAATGATAAAATTATTAAGATATATTACAGTAGCATAAACTTGTTAATGGTCAATTTTACCCCATTACATATCCAATCAGAGAACAGTTTAGAGTTTAGATTATAGAGTATTAAGTATAGAGGATAGAGTATAGAGTTTAGAGTATGGAGGATAGAGTGTAAAGTATATAGAGCATAGAGTTTAGAGTATAAAAGATTGAGTATAGTGTGTAATGTGTAAAGTTTAGAGTTTAGAGTTTATAGAGTTTAGAGTAAAGAGTGTATTACATAGAGTATAGAGTTTAGTGTATAGAGTATATTGTATAGAGTATATAGTGTACAGTATAGAGTTTAGAGTATTGAGTTTAGAGTATATTGTATAAAGTTTAGAGTATAGATGATAGAGTATATTGTATAGAGTGTAGAGTATAGAGCATAGAGTTAAGAGTAAAGAGTTTAGAGTATAGAGGTTAGATTATAGAGTTTAGAGTTTACAGAGTTTAGAGTATACAGTGTATTGTTTAGAGTATAGAGTTGTGTATAGAGTATATTGTATAGAGTGTACAGTATAGAGTTTAGAGTATTTTGTATAAAGTTTAGAGTATAGATTATAGATGATAGGGTATATTGTATAGAGTGTAGAGTATAAAGCATAGAGTTAAGAGTAAAGAGTTTAGAGTATAGAGGTTAGAGTATGGAGTTTAGAGTTTATAGAGTTTAGTGTATAGAGTATATTATATAGAGTGTAAAGTATAGAGTTCAGAGTATATTGTATAAAGTTTAGAGTATAGATGATAGAGTATATTGTATAGAGTGTAGAGTATAGAGCATAGAGTTAAGAGTAAAGAGTTTAGAGTATAAAGGTTAGAGTATAGAGTTTAGAGTTTATAGAGTTTAGTGTATAGAGTATATTATATAGAGTGTAAAGTATAGAGTTCAGAGTATATTGTATAAAGTTTAAAGTATAGAGTTTAGTGTATTTTGTATAAAGTTTAGAGTATAGATTATAGAGTATATTGTATAGAGTGTAGAGTATAGAGCATAGAGTTAAGAGTATAGAGTTTAGAGTATATAGGTTAGATTATAGAGTTTAGAGTTTACAGAGTTTAGAGTATACAGTGTATTATATAGAGTATAGAGTTGTGTATAGA
>NC_064419.1:47286033-47306033 GCF_023375975.1 Astyanax mexicanus | reverse complement strand
CTGGAATCAACACAGTACTGTAGAAAACAACATCACAGCCACAGACTGTCTGTTCTGCGCACTGTAAACACAGAGTAAAGCTGTGTCTTTTAACCATTTTAGCTTTGTTTTACTGTTGTAAAAGGTATTAAATCCTTTCTATACATGTAAATACTACAAAACATGTCATTTAAGATGTGATAAATTAATTATGAGATAGAATTATACATTATTTTAGGGTCTGGGATTAAAAGTGTAAATTCAGCTGTAACTGGAAATATCTGCTCTGCAAAACTGTGCTGGACTGAGGAGCACAGCTTTCCACACATGCTCATGTTTACAAGCACGTGCCCAACCATGTGAATGGAGGCCATGCGGTTACCTCCTGTTTACTCCTAACCCACCTATAAGAGCACGTAATAAGCAGAGATTATATAAGCAGAGCTATATAAATCCGGTGTCCAATAGGCCGTGCTTTAGAGGAAGTAGAGGAAGTAATCTATACTGGTAAAAAATTATGGTACGCTTAATAGTATCATGCTAACCTGTTTTTTTATTATAAGGAAGTGATGAATCATTGCTATACCAGGGTAAGTATACACCTCTGGAAAAAAATAAGAGACCACTTGAAAATTGTGTGTTTCTTTGATTTTTACCAAATTGAAAACATCTGGATTATAATCAAGAGGAAGATGGATGATCACAAACCATCAAACCAAACTGAACTGATTGAACTTTTGCATAAAAGTTATCCAAAAGCAGTGTATAAGACTGGTGGAGGAGAACATGATGCCAAGATGCATGAAAACTGTTATTAAAACCCAGCAGGATTATTCCACCAAATATTGATTATTTCTGAACTCTTAAAACTTTATGAATATGAACTTGTTGTTTTCTTTGTATTATTTGAGGTCTGAAAGCTCTGCATCTTTTACTTTTGTTATTTCAGCCATTTCTCATTTTCTGTAAATAAATGCTCTAAATGAGAATATTTTTATGTGGAATTTGGGAGAAATGTTGTCTGTTGTTTATAGAATAAAACAACAATGTTCATTTTATTCAATCATAAACCTATAAATAGCAAAAACAGAGAAACTGATTCAGAAACTGAAGTGATCTCTTCATTTTTTCCAGAGCTGTATATGGGGTAATTCAACTTAAGGCCTTTTAAGATTTTTAATCTAAATTGTTTTTTTTTTTTTTTTGTATTTTTGTATTATCTTATTTCAGTCTGCAGTTAATAATGACTTTTTAAGTTAGACCAAAATTGTATTTTGCTAAAGTGTTTGCCATTTGAGAGATAATTTAAGCCTTTTTAAGACACATAAGGCCTTTTTAAGTAAAAAAAAAAACACTTTGTATACAAACATACATCAGTACTATGAGTTCTCCAGTTCTCATCATTATTCACCATTGTTTTCTATTATTGTATTGATCCAGGCGTGAGTCATTTCTGTTTTGCATTGCATTGTGGGATAATAGTGTCCAGTGTAACTTTACTTGTATGCATGTAATAAGTCTGTACCATAGATATTTGAGTATAATAATATACTAAATTTTACGCCTTTATTTATACTACACACTACATACTCACACACTAGCTAGTATTGGTAATTAGTACACAATCGGGACACACCCATATTCGTACAGATATCAGTAGCTCCTCCCTTTGTGTTTTGCATTGCATATAGCTGCAAATAGTTGAAATACATTGTAAGTATATATTTGAAGTGTATATTAAAGGCGCATTAATAACTATTAGGCAGTATAAATGTATTTTTTAACAGTTATTAATGATAATTGTGTGATGTTTTTCTGTATCAGGATTATAGTTTAGCTGGGTGTGAATGAGTTAAAGTGACAAAATCACAGAATTAAAAAGAAAAGCACAGAGGGAGGAATGCTGTTATAAAGATGAAAGAAAATCCATCCAGCAGCTTCTGGAACAGCGGAGGAATATCGTGGGCAGAAGATCCAAACAGGATAAACCAGTTATGGTAAACCAGAGGAGGGCGGGGCCGAGGGAGGAAGTGATGGAACCTGGGAAAAAGTAACACAGAGTGTTTAGATCAACACAGTCACTGACAAACACAAGGTACACAGAAACACAGAGAATCTCAACACTGAGCATCACCCTCATCTGATTCACTATATTCACTATATTGCCAAAAATATTCGCTCACCCATTAAAATGACTGAACTCAGGAGTTTAAGCATCACTTCCGTGTCCACAGGTGTGTAATAATAAAATCAGCAGCTAGGCATGCTGGGATTGCTTTTACAAATATTAGTGAAAGAATGGGTGTCAGGCTCTCAGGAGCTCAGTGAACTCCAGCACTGTGGTACCGTGTGATATGATGCAGCACCTGTGCAACAAGTCCAGTCGTGAAATTTCACTACTCACTACTAAATATTCCCCAGCCAACTGTCAGTGATATTATATTATATATAGTGTAAAATAACAGAGGGGGTCAGCGGATCCTGAGGAGCATAGTGCACAGAGTTCACCAACTTTCTGCAGAGTCACTACATCACTACGACAGCAATGCTAAACGAATACCAGCAATGCTAAACGAGTAACAGCAATGCTAATGGCACGGTGGTGATGCTAATGATGCTTTGGTGATGGTCACAGTTTGGTGGCTAATGCTGATGACGTGACAGCAATATTAAGTTCATAGTGGTAATGCAATAGCACAGCGGCAATGCTAATAATGCAATGGCAATTCTAATAACACAGTGACGATGCTAATAATGCAGTAGCAATGCTAATAATGCAGTGACAATGCTAATAACACAGTGACGATGCTAATAATGCAGTTACGATGCTAATAATGCAGTGGCAATGCTAATAATGCAGTGACAATGCTAATAACACAGTGATGATGCTAATAATGCAGTGACGATGCTAATAACACAGTGACGATGCTAATAATGCAGTGACGATGCTAATAACGCAATGACGATGCTAATAATGCAGTAGCAATGCTAATAATGCAGTGACAATGCTAATAACGCAGTGACAATGCTAATAACGCAGTGACGATGCTTATAACGCAGTGACGATGCTAATAATGCAGTGACGATGCTAATAATGCAGTGGCGATGCTAATAACGCAGTGACGATGCTAATAACGCAGTGACGGTGCTAATAACGCAGTGACGATGCTAATAACGCAGTGGCGATGCTAATAACGAAGTGGCGATGCTAATAACGCAGTGACGATGCTAATAATGCAGTGATGATGCTAATAATGCAGTGACGATGGTAATAATGCAGTGACAATGGTAATAATGCAGTGACGATGGTAATAACGCAGTGACGATGCTAATAACGCAGTGGCGATGCTAATAACGAAGTGGCGATGCTAATAACGCAGTGACGATGCTAATAATGCAGTGATGATGCTAATAATGCAGTGACGATGGTAATAATGCAGTGACAATGGTAATAATGCAGTGACGATGGTAATAACGCAGTGACGATGCTAATAACGCAGTGGCGATGCTAATAACGAAGTGGCGATGCTAATAACGCAGTGACGATGCTAATAATGCAGTGATGATGCTAATAATGCAGTGACAATGGTAATAATGCAGTGACGATGGTAATAATGCAGTGACGATGGTAATAATGCAGTGACGATGGTAATAATGCAGTGACGATGGTAATAATGCTGTGGCGGGGATGCTAATGGTGTGGAAGGGATGCTAATGGTGTGGCGGCTAATTACATAATTGTGAATAACAGCATGGTAATTATGGCAATGCCAGTGCTGTGGTGGCGGTTCAAATGGAGTGGTGCTGATGTTGGTAATGATGCTAATGGCGAGGTGGTAATGCTAATCACAATGCTAATCATGTTTTTTTAAAAGAGGTGTGTGTCTAAAGAACATTTTAAATGTTTATTGTGAAAGTCAATGTAAAGATTTTTTACTGAATTAAAGGTTCTTCTGTCTTTAAATGAATAATGAATGAATAATAAGCCAAATTAGTGTTTATATCATTGTATTTAATGCTGAGAGAAAACACGGCACACTACTTTTACACTGTACATAATGATAAGATTAAATATTTATAAATTAATTATCTGTGTAAATCTCATTTTATTACATTATACTTTTATTAACAACTAAATAAAATCAATAACTCTAATCCAGTTCAGACCAGTCGCCTCTACACTGGAAGAAGTCAGTCAGCTGTCAGATTTAAGCAGTCCAAAACACTGGGACACACTGGGCCGCTGTGCTGTGTTTTTAAGCAGAAAAATGAGAAAATGTTCCAGTAAAAAACAGGCTGAGTAATGCTACAGGAAATGTGATGGCCAAGAGCCAGAGGAGCGCTGAAATTCCTCAGCACTCACACACACATACACATACACACACACTCACACACACATATACACAAACATATACACTTGTTTTACTCTTTTTGTGAGAATCTTCATTAACAATATTATTACTGTAGTTCTGCCTTTCATTGTGTATTTTTTATATTTATATAAGTGGCATGAAAGGGTTTTTAAACCAAATTAAATTTACAAGGTTATTTATTGCAGACATATCTGGAACAGTATATTGTCAAAAAAAAAAAAAAAAAAGATTAATGTGCCAGGTCAAACATTTTAAAAGTAAAGTTTTTAAACTAATTTTAAAAGCCTTCATAAGCCTTCATGTCCTCATAAGACATTTTTCTTTTTAAAAAAATCTAAAACAATACTATCCCAGCAAGGACATCTAGTCCTTACAAATATAGAAAAACATGCGCAAACACACACACACACACAAACACACACACGGCCGAACAGTGCCAGCTGGAGGGGTCACGGGAAAACACAGCGTTGTGTTTCACCACCAGCCCTAAAAACTCTCCAAAACTAAAATAAAACACAGAACCATAAGGTTTACTCGAGGTCAGTCACTTACGGGTTCAAGTTCATAATCCATTATACTTAAATTTCCATTATAAGATCATATTTAAACATGTTGAAACATCTTATAGATTTAAAGCCTATTAAGGATTATATTTTCTGAAGTAACTCGTAACTAATACCATGATCAGGGTGTATTATCAGATATTAAAGAAGCACCAACAGCTCTCCCGAGCAGAGCTTCAGACAGTATTTTTTTATTAGAACTGTGTGGTATGCATCCAAACCTGCCTATCGCAAATCCATCCAGTGCCATTTCCACATACTGTGTTGGCAGGTATAGAACATAACAGCAGGCAAAAACAGCATGCTGCAGCCATGGAAACAGGGAAGCTGGCATTTTTTCTGCTGAACAGGTCATCACTGAGCTTCAGTAAGGTTCATTAACCTCTAGCATAGTAGAGACGGGCATTTTGGACACTGAAACGTTCATTGATCAGTTGCGACGACGAGTAAGACTTGTTACTGTGTGCTACAATCTGGCAACCCGTGTGAGCTTCGCGTCTGGGGCAGAAAACTCTACCCAGTGTTTGAAAATTGAACTCCTGTATCTATTCATACACTCAATCGCATTTATTTCTGATTGCTTCTTTAAATAGTAATATGCCAAAAGTCACGGGAAATGAGTATAAAGTGTTATCTTAGGGGGCAGCTTTAGAATAACCAGTTAAACTGCAAATAATAATTAGAAAATAGATGTTTTAGAGGCTGACATTGAATACACTGTGTTTTAAATTATATTTGGCTTAACCCTTGTGTGGTGATCGGGTCTGTCCCGTTTAAATTTTTCATCAAATGATACTAAAAAAATATTTTTTTCTAACTCAAACTCATTGGCATTGGCTCATTTTTTGTGAAAAACGTATATATCAAAACACATTTTCGATAAACACACACTGTACACATTTATAATACATACAGTATGTTTGGCCAAGGGCTAATAAACATTGCTTCATTTGTAAATTTGAAACTAAACAAATTTTCTACTCATATCTTGAGTTTAATTCATTTTCTTTTACATTTTATTAAAAAACTAATAAAAAAAGAGTAGCACTTTTTAAAAGAAATGTAACATAAGAAAGGTTAAGGGCAAATATTAACCATGTAAGCTGTTTATATTGTTTGCAATTTAGGTGAAGCAAGCATGTGTAAAGCATTTTAATGTAAAATTGCTTAATTTTGCTGAATTAAATAACAAACAAAAGTAACAAAGTAAATGAGTAACAAAACTATGAACACCACACAAGGGTTAAACAGGGTTGTTTTAAAAACTACATTTTGCATGACAATTAAAAATGCCTCAGAATTTAGTTTTGTAGAATTTCTACAGGTTAGGAAACATCCAGTTTTGGGGTCGGACGAAAATTGGCTTAAATTTACCCATGAATAGATGTAGTTCTATAGAACTACACTACCATGCCAGAAGTCATCACTCGCCTCAGTTAAGGTCAGTATTAATGATTCAATAATAAGAAAGAGACTGAGATAAAAAACACTGCTGACCAAAAAGAACACAATGACCCGTCTCACATTTACCAACAAACATCCTGATGATCTCCAGAGCTTTGGGAAAATATTCAGATTTGGATGGTAGCACAAGCGAATTTATGTTATTTATTACAATATCTGTACAATATAGACTTCTGCTTTAAGTTTCTACTTCTTGTTTTACTAGAAATGTCTCATTAGCTTAGAAAAATCATAGTCATTAGATATGATGCAGTAATATTAATGCTTTCCAAATATTTTACAAACATTTTAGATCTAAACTTCCACTAAGTTTTCACCAATTGTGTCTTACTGGCCTCTTATCTCTGGTTCTCTCTGAAACAGTGCAGCAGGAGAAACTCTGAGCAGCTCTGAGAGCGTTGCCTGGTCCTCCCCCTCCCCCTCGTGGTGTCGGAGAGAAGCTGCAGAAACAGGAACAGAGCTGGAGATCTTCAGGAGGAACTGCATGGTGGAGGTTTGGGTGGGAAAATCCCGTTTGTGGCACTGAGGGTTTAGAATTTCATATATTTATCAGCTGACTCATGTAATTTAGATTAGATTAGATTAGAGAAGCTTTCTTTAATCTGTGTTCTGTATTTGTAGATATGCTAACTTCAGGGCGATACTTCAGAGGACAGCTTGGGACTGTGCACACCTGTTGCCTATAAGTTGTGAGGTGTTATCTTGTTAACGAGGTTAAACACAATGTTATACTGTTGACAAGGTGCTCATGGCAAGGTCATGTTAATTATCAACATGTTGGGGTTGGAGTTTGTTTGGAGGTTGATAGTGGGTGCAGATGGATGGGATATAGCATTTCCCACAATGTGAAACCAGCACTGGGGTCTTGGGTTCAAGTCCCAATCTGGGTCCCAATTCAATGACTTAGGGCCTAGTGCACTATTGTAGGTGCACGGTTGTTTCCGGTTTAGAGTATGCTGTCCACAATTGGCCACTGAGCCACAGTAAGTTTTAAAAACGTGTGGTTGTGTAGTGTTTTGACTGTAAAGCATTTATGTGCTCTAATCTGGGGAGCTGTTAACTTTGATTAACTTATGCTGCCTTCAAGTCATGTCAGAAATATAACATTTTTAGATAAAATAATTTTAATAAATTAATGCAAACAGTTCATATTGTAAACTGCTTAACACTTGTTATTAACTGACTAATAAAATAATAAGCAATATGTGAAAAAAAAACATAAAAAGTCTAATATGATTCACAGTATCTATCTATCTGCTATTTATTGTATTTTTCTTGTTGATATTTTAATCCCAGTTGATTTATTCTCAGTTTAAAGTTTTACTTTTGTTTTCCTATAATAGCCCTGACTTCACCCTGGTACACTGAAGCCAAGCGACTCCCACAATGCCGCAGTTCCACTTCCTATCTCACCAGCAGATGGTTAGAAAAAATGAAAGTTTTTTAAGTAAATGGAGAAATAGTTCTTGTGAAAGATGTTAAAACAAACTGTCAACTGCCCGGTGATTAAACTTGTTATGATGCAGATTCACGCACTGTAAAATTCCTTTCTTCCTTATTAAACCACAGCATCGTATGCAGAGACCTGATTCTTCACATCTGTCAAAATCCGTCAGCACTGAATTACTCACGCTTCCAAGTTAAAGCCTGTAAATTCCTACATACAGTGTTGCGTGTGTGAATTCTTAAGAATTTTCTAGATTTCTGCAAAAAAATTTCATTCATTAAAGTTTTTTTTTTCTGAAAGTAGATAAAAACAACCAAATCATACAATTAAAACACACATACTAGATTTCTTTATTTATTTATTGAGGAAAATTACCCAATAAGAGTGCTAAAAGTACTCTATGTGGATTTTTGTTTTCTGCATCTGGAGTTCACAATTGTGCAGCTATTTGTTTCTGCTAAATGTAGATTTGTTTCTTTAGTAGAAGCACTTATAGGATGAGGGTCATTGTCATGATGCATGACCCACGCTCTCTTGAGATGCAGCTCACAGACAAACTTATACTGTATAAGTATATATTATTTTAGAGTTTGGAAAGCTGTCCTTGTGAAAAGGTAATTAATTACATTTTCTGTCCGTTTTAGGTTAATCCATAGACTGTGTATAGCTGGACAGAGCATCGTCTCGCAAAAGTGAAGCCACCACAGGTCGGGCGCCCCCTGCTGTTCGGTTTCAGAAAGCTGTGTAACCCCACCCATCCCCATAGGTTTCAATGGCAAAACAGAACAACTTTCAATCTTTTTTTCTAATATACTGTAATTCTACCTCCATTATTTACACGTAACAGCTAGTGTAACCTCTGCTTATATTGTCAAATTGTTATATCCCCACAGAATTCCTTTTTAAAACGTTATTCAGCTCTATTCAAAAAAGTTGTGGTTATTGTAAAAGGGCTGGTTATGGGCGGGACCAATAACAGACCGTCAGCTCCGCTCTGCAGCCTGTGACCTCGAGGCAGCCCTCAGGGGCGGGGTTATTTAAATGAGTAGGCTGTCTCTCCACAGTCTTTCTCCCTCCTCTGGTCTCTACTGCACAGACTTTTTTTTCAATGTAGTGCAGTGTACAAGAAATAGGTTTTCATCTATTTTTTCATTTCATTTTTTTCATCTCTGCCCCTCACAATCGGAATTTCAGGGAAAAAAAAACTTTTGTACTTTGCAAGTTGGATTATAGCATCAGATACAAAAATGGACAAATCTGAAAATCGAGAGAAGATTCAACTTCGTTTTTCTTCACTATATTGACTAGCAAAAAATCACGTTTTATATCCAATTCTCTTAATTACGAAAAGGACCTGACTGAATCGCTGCTTTAGCCCCGCCCACATTATTTCTACTGGATCAAGGTCAGGACTTTGATTTGGCTCCATTCCAAAACATCACCTTTATAATGGTTTCTTAGTAGAATCACTTGTATGATTAGGGTCATTGTCATGATGCATGACCCAAGCTCTCCAGAGATGCAGCTCACATAAAAAAAATACTGATATTTTCCTTCAGAATTTGGAAAGATGTTTTGAATCAGATGCAGCAAAATAGGCCCAATCCATGATACTACTGTGTAGGAAGTAGGATGAGGAAAAGGAAGTGTTTTATGCTGAAATGTGCAGGGTTTTTCCGTATTTCTCCAAACATAACTCTTTTAATGATATATTAATCAGATTTTCTGCAGCTATCAGACTAGTTTCAACTTCAAATTATCTGGAAATTCTACACATCCACATACTTTTGTATGTATATTTACTATGAGTAATTAAATTATTTTTCTTAATACAAAAAAATTAGAAAGTCATGTTATGTTTCATTAGTTTGATTTGTTTCTGCTTTTCTACATTAGGCATGGATGCATGTGTGTGTGTGAATGGATGTGTGTGAATGCATGTGTGTGAATGGATGGGCCCTGTAACTGTGGTTTCTGCACTGAGAGTTCTTATGTGATGTTGGAATAACCTTGATTAAGGTCAGGACTTTGACTTGGTTTCATTTACTTTATTCTTTTTAAAGCGTTTTTTTTTTTTTTTTTTTTTTTTTTAAAGAAGCACTTGTATGATCAGGGTCATTGTCTTGATGCATGACCCAAGCTCAAATTTACTAATATTTTTCTTCAGAATTTCAGAACTGTCCTGGATCAGATGCAGCAAAAAAGACCCAATCCATGATAGTACTTTTTAGGAAGTAGTCAGTATGCTAAAAAGCAGTTTTTTTTCCGTATTTCTCCAAACATAACTCTTTTAATGATATATATATTTATCAAATTTTCCACAGTATTCACATTAATTTCACCTTCAAATGATGTGCAAATCCTAAAAATCCACATACATTTACTACTCACAGTCTGTCTTTAATATTTACTAGGGGTGTCACGATCTCGATATTTTATCGAAATCGAATCGAAATGAGGTCACGATCTCGAGTATCGAAGTCAAAAAGAGGATCGACGATCCCTCCCGCGCGCGCTACGCAAATGGCGCGGCACCAACACAGCGCATCCTATTCATTTAAATAGAGATAGCCACTGCATGAGCGCAGTCGGCGGGAGTGTGATCACTGTTTTTATCTGTCCAACGGGGGAGGGGGGGCGGGGGTTGGGCGCGCAGGTTTTGTATCTGTATCTAACGGAGGGGTGGGTGCGCGCAGGTGAGAGCGTGTGAACTCGCTGAAATGCGTGTGTCAGTGTGACTTGAGAACACTGACTATAGATCACAGTGAGGTGGATTAAAAATCTTAAACTTATAATTGACTACACCTGTTGCTTTCCATTGAATTAAAAAAACATCTTTCTCTCAGATAAAGTAAACACAAGCGTGTTTCTGACTAAAATAAAAGCTTTTCAGGAGAGATATAAGTTATGTGTAAATATTTATAAGACAATACCCACATCACTTATCTAACCAGCCTGTACTGATTTCTGCCCCCCAATAATGCTTTCAATAACCTCTAGTAACCCCTGGGAGCCAGGGGTTACACTCTAATAGCCTTTAATAGTCTTCAGTAGCCTTTAAAAGACTTACCTGGCGGCCGTGGTGTGTCCACTAAACTCCGTAGTTATAAACATCCTGAGGTTAGCAGCGCGCTAACTGACCTGTTTATAATGTAATCCCAGCAGTGACTCCGTGTCGGCTGTTCTAACCTGCTGCTGTTAGCTGCTTGGGCTGAAAGATGAACTGTAGTGAGCTGTATTATCCGGTTAGTGGGGTTAAAACCTTTATTTGTTTACAGAAACAGTAAAAACGGACTGGCTGAGCTCTGTAGCCCATGGCTGGGCTGTACTGAAGTAGTGACTGAGTGAAGAGAGCGGGGCTTGTGCTGCTGCAGCTCCGACTAGTGGTTGGATGAAGAACTGCAGCTTCATGTAATGAGCAGTTTCACCAGCCATCCACACACAGCTCTGATAAACTGCTTGTTTTAATAGTGCACACTGTTGCTACCAAAAAAAGTCACTAGATGGCATTACCATATATATCTTAATAAATAATAATAATAATATTTATAATATTTATAATAATAATAATAATAATAAATATATTATTTAAATTTTATGAGGCATAAAATAATAACAAGAAAAAAAAACAAGAAAATCGAGAATCGAATCGAATCGTGACCCTCAAATCGAAAATGAAATCGAATCGAGGATTTAGAGAATCGTGACACCCCTAATATTTACTGTATAATATTAAATAACTTTTCTTAAAAAAAAATTAAAAGCTTACTACTTATGTTACATTTGTTAGATTTTGGTCTGCTTTCTACATTAGGCGCGAACGCGTGGGTGTAAACGCATTTTCGCAAATATGTGTGTGAACGCGTGGGCCCTGTAATTTGTGGTTCCTGCACTGGGAGATCTCATGTGATACTGGAATAACCTGAATTAAGGTCAAGACTTTGTTTTGGCTTCATACCAAAACATTAACTTTATTTTTTTTAAACGGTTTCTTAGTAGAAGTGCTTGTATGATTAGGGTCATTGTCATGAGGCATGGCCCAAGCTCTCCAGAGATGCAGCTCACAGACAAATTTACTGATATTTTCCTTGCGAATTTGGAAAGCTGTCCTGGATCAGATGCCGCAAAATAGGCCCAATCCATGATACTACTGTGTAGGAAGTAGGATGAGGATAAGGAAGTGTTTTATGCTGAAATGTGCAGGGTTTTTCCATATTTCTTCAAACATAACTCTTCTAATGATACAGTATATGCATCAGATTATGTGCAAAACTTTAAAATCGGATTTTCTGCAGGAATCAGACTGATTACACCTTTAAATTATCTGCAAATCTTTAATGTCCACATACTTTTACTACTCACAGCCTGTCTATAATAATTACTATGAGTAAAATTAGAAAAAAGGCAAATATTTATGTTTCATTAGTTTGATTTGGTTCTGCTTTTCTACATTAGGCGTGAATGCGTGTGTGTGAATGCGTGTGTGTGAATGTGTGGGCCCTGTAATTTGTGGTTTCTGCACTGGGAGTTCTCATGTGATGCTGGAATAACCAGTTTACTAAAAACAAAAGCAAAAGGAGTCGGTTCTGAGACATATGATTTTATTACCACAGCGTTTGTTTGGCTTTCAGTCTGAACATAAAAATCTCCAATGTGTTTCAGAACCAACCAGAACAAAGCAATAGTTCTTTTTACAAAAAAGAATAAAAGAAAGAAAAAAGAGGGGGGTAATGAACATAGAAAATAGATGACAAAAATGATGGTAAGAAGGAGGGAGGGGTAAAGAACTGTTGGGAATTGTTGGGCCGTCCTGATGAAGGCCTTTATTCAGGATTCTAGCGTTTATTTTTCAGCCAGTCCAAAAATAATCAGACAGATAATCAACATAAAAGAAATTCAATCTGATTAAAACAACTAGTGAAATAATGGAGGGGGGGGGGGGATAATGGGGATAACGGGGGGAATAATGTCCAAAGCAAGGACAATACATTCTACAGGTCCAGCCACCGGGCCGGGAGCCGGGCACAGGGTTCGGGTTCTGTATGTATGTATATATTTGTATATATATGTATATAAGTCACTATGGTAACCTAGACGCTATCGCACAGTCAGTCCAATCACAGTCTCTTCTTCCAATCAACCCTAAACCACAGTCCAATCCCTAACGGCCAATAATCAGACAATCCACATACAATCAGACCTCGTCGTTTAGGACTGATCACAGAAATATAGCAGCTTTTACCATCCCTAAACTCACTTTCAGATCATACAATTACAGCAAAGCAGCCACTGAAACCCAAACAAAACCAAATAACACGCCAGTTCAGTTTCAGAGACTCTAAAACTGTGTTCAGACTGCAGATCTAGACTGAATCCAGATTGATTTTTGATAATGTGGACAGTCAGAACCAACATCAACTCAGATTTGGAGATCAGATCAGATCCAGAGTGAGGGAGATACAGTTGTGCTGTCAAGACATGCAAATCCGACCTGATTTTTTTTCTACTTGTAATAGTTTAGTGAAAAAGAACTGGGTTTTCAAAGTTTTTTTTTCCCATTTCTGTCTTTTACAATCAGAATTTGAATAAAATTGGGAGAAAAAATATTATCTAATCATTTTCCTAATTTTTCCATTTTCGCATTGTATAACAAAAATCGAATGTACTTTTTTACAAAACGCAAGGACTAAAAAAACATGAAAGCCATAAAGGATTTTCATGATTTCTTTATTACGTTTTTTTTTTTTTCTGCAGAATTTTGATAAAATTGAAGAAAAAAAAAAATCATCTAATCATCTTCCTAATTTTTTCCCTTTCCGCATTGTATAACAAAAAGCTGTCTGTATAATCTAATGTACCTTTGTTACAAAATGCAAAGACTAAAAAACGTGAAAATCATAAAAAATTATTCTGATTTTTTTCCCCCACATTTTCCTGAAATATTTATTTTCTACTTTAATAGTTTAGGTAAAAAGACCTGGGTTTTCGTGATTTTTTTATGTTTTACATTTTTTGCAGAATTTTGATAAAATTGGGGAAAAATATTATCTAGTCAGCTTCCTAATTTTCCCAGTTTTGCATCGTATAACAAAAATCAGTCTGTATAATCTAATGTACTTTTGTTACAAAATGCAAAAATAAAATCGTTTTTTTTTTTTTTTTTTTTTTACATTTTTCAGAAATTATGACAGAGAAATTGGAAACTAAAAATGAGGAAAATTAATAAAAACCCATTTCTTCACTAAACTATTGTAAGTGGAAAAACAAAAGAATTGGGTGTTAAAGTTCAATATTGCAACTAACAGTGCGGACAGTTATCTTAACAGATCTGATATAACTGATCTGGGATTTGCATGTCTTGACAACACAGCTGTATTTTCCTCACTCTGGATTTGATGATATCGTTTAATACTTAATGTTTGTTGACTGAAATCTGTACAAATCTGATTATAATCACATTCTAATCCACCTCCAAATGTGTTGATCTTCAATAATCTGATTTTATGAGGTTTTTGCCCGTCTAGACTATCAAATATTAATCTAGATATAGTGTAGATTCACTAATAATCAGATCTGGGCTGCAGTCTGAACACAGTCTGATAATTTTTAAAGCTTTAGTTCTTTAGTTTGTTTCAAAAAGTTAGGGTTCAGCGCTTTAGGGACTCTTTTCATGGTTAGGTTTGATTGAAAGGAAAAGTCTGTGTTAAACTGACGGTAATCTCTTTTTTCAAGAATTGTAATAATGAAAATAATAAAGATAATAAATAATAACTGCAATAGATCTAATAACAAACGGCCTAACCCAGCCCAACAATGCCACTAAATCACAAAATCCAAAATCCTACCACCACCATGCTTTACAGTTTTCTCGTTTTGTGTGCTGGTGCTTTGTTTGGTTTTGTTATAGTTAAGGTTTCTTTTTTGTTAAGTTCGTTAAGACCCTCACTACTTCCTGTCCAACAGACTAAAAAAAGGTGCGTCAAACAGTTAAAGAAGTGATCGAGCATTTTATCATCTGTACACTGGTTGCTTCGTCAATAGCCTGGATATAAAAGGGGGTGAAAACGCACTTAAAGTGACAGTCTGTAAGTTGTGTGAATTTGGGGATTTGGAGACCTCTCTGGTGAGAATGTGTAATTACAGAGAGCCGATGTGGAAGAGTAGTTTTATGGCAGGTTAATGTAAATAAATTGCTGTGTGTGAAATTCTGTTTAAGTATAATATTGCTTTGTTAATTTTGTTCATTTATTAAATCTGTCTAAAATGTAGAGAGATATTACATTCAACAAACCTGCCAGACCACTCTGTTTACTCGGATTTTAAAATAAATATATTAGATGCTGATACCATTTATTACAATATTTTGTCGTCTTCATACTAAGGAAAATTAATACTGCTTTTAATTTAAAAGACAAAAAATCTTAGGGACTGCTGCTTTAATAATTATGAAATGTTGTGGTTCAAAAACAGTCACTTTAACATTTGTCAGCTTAACTTTCTGACCGTTTGAGACGTTTAATAATAATAATAAAAATAAACAAATGTAGGTGAATATTTTTTTTGTTGTTGTTTTTCTACTTGTAAAAGTTTGGTGAAGAATTTTTTTTTTTATTTCAGCCTTTTACAAAGAGAATTCATGATCAAATTGGAACAAATTTTAATTAACAAATTTAATAATCTTCCTATTTTTTCCATTTTGGCATCTATTAACAGAAATCTGATTGTATAATCTAACATACTATGTTACAAAATGCAAAACGGAAAAAACCTGAAAATCTACTTAAAAAGAAATCTAATTTATTCTTTTTTTTTTTACATTTTTCCTAAAATTCTGACTTAGAAATTGAAAAGTAAAAATGTGGAAAATTGTTTAAACAATTTCTTCTTCACTAAACTATTATAAGTGGAAAAAACATAAATAGTAAATATAGTATATATATATTTTTTTTATTGTCTTAAATGGTCAGAAAATTGAACTGAAAAAACACTCAAAATTACACTTTTCACATTACACAGGTGAGTACGCAGCAGTAAGATTTTTTTTTCTGAGTACACAATAATACCAGTTCATCACATAATCAAACCAATATGAACCAGAAACGATTTAGATTTATACAGGAACAATTAAATCCTCCAGGCTTTTGACGAAGCAACAAGTGTTAAAAAAAAATCTCAGCTGCCGTTACAGACTCTACACTGCATATAATAATAGAAGAGAAGAGGTCGTTTTGTTGCCCTTTTTAAATTATTTTTTAATACTCTCGCATCTCGAGAACAGCAATCAGTGACTAAATCCCCACAAAATAATGCGAAAAAATGCAAAAAGAAAATGCATTTATCGGTATTGCTAATGAAACGAAAGAAGAATAGGAGGAGATCAAGAGGAGAAGACACAGGCCAAATAATATCATATATACAGCTCTGGAAAAAAATGACAACTCCAGTTTCTGAATCAGTTTCTCTGATTTAGCTATTTATAGGTTTATGTTTGAGTAAAATGAACATTGTTGTTTTATTCTATAAACTACAGACAACATTTCTCCCAAATTCCAAATAAAAATATTCTCATTTAGAGCATTTATTTACAGAAAATGAGAAATGACTGAAATAACAAAAAAAGATGCAGAACTTTCAGACCTCAAATAATGCAAAGAAAACAAGTTCATATTCATAAAATTTTAAGAGTCCAGAAACAATCAATATTTGGTGGAATAACCCTGGTTTTTAATCACAGTTTTTATTCATGCATCTTGGCACCATGTTCTCCTCCACCAGTCTTACACACTGCTTTTGGATCATTTTAGTTTGGTTTGATGGCTTGTGATCATCCATCTTCCTCTTTATTATATTCCAGAGGTTTTAAAATCAGTAAAACCGAAGAAACTCATTATTTTTAAGTGGTCTTTAATTTTTTTCCAGAGCTGTATATATATTATATTGTATAGTATTATATGTATACATGAAGCCTATAACCTGTCCCTCAGCTCTGTACCAGAGTTTACCAAAAAACAGAAGTAAAAATACTGCAGTGTAGAAATGCACTGCTGCCACCTGCCTGCTGAACGCAGAGTTAAACACTTAACTCTATAATTAAAGAAGCTGCTGAGCGTTAAAGAAGCTGTTCCTCCTCCTGAAGATCCTCCGCCTCTATAAACTGAGGGAGGAAAGGGTTTGGGACCCCGAGGGTCCACCTGGCGTCGTTGTGCGTTCACGCGGCCTTTTCACGAGGTTAAAGAGACGAATTAACCCCGAAATATTGTATATTTTAAGCTTAAAAGTAACAATCAGGATGATACTGACAGAAGCTTCGCCCCCACCACCCTCTCCCCTATAATAGTAATATAATAAGTGAATTCCAGGCCTGTCACAATGATTACGTCTACAATTTAAAGATCATAAACTAAATCCTTAATATGACCCAACTATTAAATACTACTATAAATGACCCAGTATTAACTTAAACTCTTGCACATTCATGAATAACTAAAGTTTCACTATAAAAGCTGTTATTGCATTATTAGACATTATGAGATATTTCATATTGTATTATGTCAATGGAAGAAATTGGCTTTAAGCTTTAATTATTTCATAATTAAATTAATTATCACCAAAAATAGGCCTTGTGGATTCTGAGCCACAAAAAAAGCAAAAATTAAATAAAATTAAATATTTGACAGGAAAAATATTTTTTTTAAATGTCTCTAAATCCATCAATCCATCAATGTTAATTTTGTGTAGAATATTTAAACATATATATTTTTGCATTGAGTCCCAATTTTTGAATATTTACTATTTTTAAATAAAATTTAAAATAAAGTAAAAAAAAAAGCAAAAAAATATATGACATTACCTGAACACATTATTTAATGAAAAAAAGGTTTATTATTTATGTTGGATATTTAAACATTTTATTCCAATTTCTGAATATTCTCTTCTTAAATAGCAAAATAAAAAACAAAGATTTGTCTTTTTAAAGGTCTGTAATTGCATTATTTATTTATTTAGGTTCATATTTTTATTGTAATAACATCAGTGGTATAAACTGGTATTGGATTTAAATGCTAGAATAGTATAATAATATAATATTGTTTATTGACATATTTTTCCATTTCCTCAACACAGTAATCATTATGACAGGCCTAGTGGATTCTGAGCCAGAAAACAACAGAAAACAGGAAAAAAACTGATTTTGATGAACTGAAAGACAGAAAAGTTTAAAAACAGAAAACAAAAAAAAAAGATAAACTAGGTTGAATGTCCCTGAATACGTCAATCAGATGTTTGTGAGCTCACAAGGTGAGGAACGGAGGAAAAACAGAAGAAAATATAAGAAAAAAACCCCAAAAAATAAAAATATCTACTTAGAAAAAAACGACCACAACACCGGAAGAACAGCACATTCTGGAATTGTCTATGTGATTTCAGTAATTTAAGAGCTGAAGCAAAAAGGAAAAGAATCCAAAAACAAAAAACAGGTGGACGAGACTCATCTGCCCAAACCTTATCTCTGATCTTTATCTTTAGTTTTCTATTTTTCTGAAAAAAGGCTAAGTGCAAATGTGACCTTTGGAAGTGGGCAGGAGGAGAGAGACAGGGTTAATTACCCCACTCTCTCTGTTCAGGCCCAACACACACACACACACACACACACACACACACTTATCAAACAGTCTATTAACAATGAAGATTATACATATATATATACAGTACCAGCCAAAAGTTTGGACAAACATTCTCATTCAGTGAGAATTATCCCAGAACCCCATGAGAAACTAATCCTGTGCAGATAGAGCTTTAGTTAAATAGTTGTTGTTTCTCATAATCTGGATTGGAACATTATTCAAATATTCACTATTCACTGTATACCTGTAACTCTACCTCTTCACTACTTTACTTTAACTGACGCTCTCAAACACTTTAAGTAAGGTTTGTTTAACATTTTTTGTTAGCTAAATAATTCCATGTTTTTCTTCATAGGTTGGATGATTTTTGTATTATTTTGTATTAATCTACAATGCAGAACATTTTAATATAATAAAAACACACTGAATTTAAGGTGTATCCAAACTTTTGACTGTTACTGTATATATATATATAAAAAAAGGTGAGAATTTATTTTAAAAAGGCCAGTTTCAGCCATTCTCACTCTATAACAGCAGGTGAGATAAAGACAGGTAAGAGTTTCAGGATCCAAGATTTACACTTTAGATTAATTAACAGTACTTATGACAGAATGCCTCAACTAACTATTAATTAACACTAATTAAGACATTATTAATCATTACAAAACAAAAGTTTCACTAATGTCTCGAGTCATTATTACTGGTATTTACAAAAAATAAGCATTATAGAAAAGCAATGGTTAGTAAAGTCTTAATTAATGTTAAATGATAATTATTGAAATATTACTTAACTATTTAACACATTTTTATTAATGTCATAAGTACTGGTAATTATGACACACACACACACACACACACACACACACAATGACTGTAGAAAAACATGGACATCACAGTGTCTTTCAAAACTGTAGACACAACAGCGATAGCGCCTCTGCTGGCTGGTTGCAGTATGACGTGTAGCTTCACCCATCCCCATGTTTTGTAGATAAAACAGCTCCGCCCAAAGTCTTTCCATCTCCAAAGTCCCAACAATATTCCATCAGTTATTCTCTGGACTCTGAACCACGGCATCCATGCTTATATACAGTTATACAATATACAAAGTCCCACCAATATTCCATCAGTTAGTTTTTGCTGTGCTAATCTCAATAATATAATTTTTATTTTCGCCAGAAATCAGTTTATAAACCTTATTCTTTTTTTAAAGATAATTGGTATGTAAAATGGTGGCTTTGGTTTGTCTCAACAGTAAAAAGCTGAGTTACAGTACTGTAATTTGCTATAATTTGATGTAAATTTATGTTTTTTAAAATAATAAAATTCATGAACTGCACTTTTACTGTTGGAATATTCACAGGCTGCACTGTAAACTCAATGAAGGCAGTCTGAGACACTAGGTCTGGATGAAGTGGGCGAAGCTCTGTTTATTCTCTGGACTCTGAACCATGGCGTCCATGCTTATATACAGTTATACAATATACAAAGTCCCACCAATATTCCATCAGTAGGTTTTTGCTGTGCTGATCTCAATAATATAATTTATAATTCT